>NW_022710791.1:0-575 GCF_011630105.1 Anneissia japonica
TTTTTTTTTATATGAATCTATAAAATACTTAGACATTAACGTTTCTCATGATCTGAAATGGCATTCCCACATTAAACTTGTTATCTTCTTTTTAAATCTCTACTCTCAAAAATATTTAAAAGTCACCATTGATATTGACACTTTAATTATACTATATAAAACACATATACAAGCCTCTTTTGAATACCCGAGTCCTGTTTCATATATGGAGCTTTAATACCCAAAAGTAATTTATATAGTTTAAAAAAATATTGAGCTTCTAGAATCTCTATTATTCTCTAGCTTTTGCATTATAACAACCACTTTCATATTCAGGGCCAACTTGACAGAAGGCTTAAGCCCAAGACCGATGTGGACTGCTTATTCTTACAACTTACTTCTCACCTAAGTGTCTCGTCGTGTCATCATGCACAGGCCAAGAAGCCTCATTGTCTAGTCCACAATGGCAGGGGCTAGACCGGTATACTGGGGTAACCCCTACTCGTCTCAAAAGATATATTGGGTTCTTTATTGTGGAATTCATACCAAGAAAAACGAATTTTAGCCAAACAACTTATTTCTAAAAAAATAACTGA
>NW_022710792.1:0-1065 GCF_011630105.1 Anneissia japonica
TATTTACAGTTCAGTTGAGCATCCAGGCATGATAAGTCAAGGTAATATACCTTTTCGGAGTGTATCAAACTTTGACCAATCATCAGAACAGGGCCAGTAATACGCAAGTCTCACAAGCACATGCTGTATGTTCTTACAGTCATGTTTGTGAGACATCCTTAACAACAAACGGGGCTTAGCAAAGAAGTTCATTGCTATGGTGGAGTGATGTCGCTACATTAGGGTGAATTGTTTTGCTTAAGGCGACGATCTGCAAACATTTTTGGAGGGCTGCAAAGCCGTCTGGAAATTGATAAAAAAAAAAATAACGAAGAGACGTTTCATCATGGAGAAAATAGTTTTTAATAAAGCCGCTTCATTGTTACAGCGAATGTATCACTTGCACAAGTTGCTAAAGTGCCAGATGATGCGGTTTTTGTGTCTATGCACCCTCGGGAGATAGACACTATGTTATCATCTAGTATTAACCCTGTAAGATCGAGTAAATCCGGTATGGAGGAATGATGGGATGAGTCATGAGCTAAAGATAAAAATAAATATAAGACCTATCCTAGAAAGATAACTACAGTAAACAACACTACACATTTCTTGATAACCGAATGCCCATGTGGATACTTTATTACTAAACATAATACCTGTATAATAAGGTAGTCTTTCAAAGTTGCGGAGTAACAGTGTGCGTATAAGTTTTTTGAAGGAGGCTGAACCGTGTTTGGTTGAATCATGGTAGAAAAAAAAAAACGGGGGGGAGAGAACACAAATGTACGGTATTATTTATTTAATAAAATAATATTTAATTTGTATACAATGAAATTTTATCACTGAGAGAACAGATAATGATGTCAAAATATTGTATATACATGGAGCCTTCATGATCAAAAGTTCTTGCCAGGATTTGGTATGCTGGTCCCTGGTGCGGCTGGGCTGCTGGGCCGCGGCTTGGTGCCTGGAATCGTAAATAGGCCATGAAGTAAAAAGTAAGTTTGCGAACACTGGCTTAGGGTATGCAGGTCATTTGGTCCTATTAGTGGAATAAATAGTACTGTTACTATTGTAACCTCCCAG
>NW_022710793.1:0-584 GCF_011630105.1 Anneissia japonica
AGTGTTACGCTGATGAAGTCTTGAGGACAAATTCGTTTCCTGAATAAAATATTTTGTGTTCTACTGTCTAACTCAACGTATTTGCATAATTATTTTTAAGATGACGTTAGGAATAAGTGATGTAACAGCAAAACCACACTTCATAAAACGAATATGTCATTTTATGACGATCTACTTAGGTTGTAAAAAGTAATATAGCAGTCACTCATATTATTAAGCATTAGGTGTATCTCTGTACAAAAGCAGAAAAATCCAAGTTAAAAACTATACATTGTAATGTCAAATGGAAAGTAAGTTTGGGCCTAACTGTAACGCAAATATACAAACACAAAATCAAATTACCGTGTTCATACCCGTTTAATCACTTTGTTCTCTTTGACCTAATTAAAAGTAATTCTGCTACAATATCAAATCATAATTATTGTCAAATCGACACCCAGAATAATGAATGGACACCAATATAGAGAATTTCACTTACCTTAAATAAAGTTAATTTGTAATTATTTGGAAATTAATATATTAAAGGCACATTCCTAAAAAAATCATAGGCATATTGTAACACTTCGAAATTCGTAACCAGTTTA
>NW_022710794.1:0-574 GCF_011630105.1 Anneissia japonica
TTAACGACTTGTGGAATATATTTTGACAATCCACATAAGCAATATAAAGAATATATATATATATAGTCATTTCAATTTGAACGTATACGATAGGCCTTGTACGAGCTGCCTAATGTTTAGTCGGGTTTCAGTCACTTTCTGATACGTTTATTCTAAATATTTTCAAATGTTGTATGGACAGATATGAGATATGCTCATATAAATTTTAAAAATGATAAAGTAAACATTTCATTTCAATACAAAAACTCTTTATAAGTCAGGATTAACACCAGAAATTTAATTAAATTTTAGCAAGAGACTTACTTATAATTATATAAATAATCCCATTGTCATTCATGTTTGAGTTTCTATTATTGTTTAAGAACTTCAGTAGGCCTAGTGATAGCGGTTTAAGTTATATAATTACATTACTGTTGATATACTATTATTATTAATATAATAATAAATATAATAATAATAATAATAGTAATAATAATAATAATAATAATAATAATAATAATAATAATAATAATAACAATAATATCCCTCGTTTAACGAAAAGTGTCAACTATAATGGGGGTGTACTAAAGGAGGG
>NW_022710795.1:0-514 GCF_011630105.1 Anneissia japonica
CCAACCAATAATAATTAACAAAATGTATTTTTTTAAATATAGGCCTATGGCGCATCCTGTACATGTACTTCAACTTTTACAACAAAAGCCTACACTTTGTTGTCGTCGGGGTATAATTCTGTACGGTATCTAAATGAACAAGGAGCGAACCTAGCTAGTCAACATCTAGGCTAGGCTAATTGTTTTTAAAATCAATAACCCACCAGGACTATCTGTCGTTTTCTTCTTTGCAACAGCGGACGAAAAAAGTCAGTTATTCTACAACGTTTCATGATTCTTTATCACTAAACATTAACAAACACTCGTTTTGACGCACCCCNNTCTGCTGTTTAAAACAAACTTCCTAGCCTAATTTTGAGACTGGCTATGATGACTGAGATGGACTATGTGGATTTATTAATAATATTTTGTTTGGGATAAAAAAAAAAGGAGAGTCCATTTCCCCAAAACGCTCCATCAGCACATAGTTTAGTGTGCGCGATGGACAGTATGGCTATGGAATTTACTAACCACA
>NW_022710796.1:0-753 GCF_011630105.1 Anneissia japonica
AAGCCGGCAATAAGGAACTAGGTCTACCAGGCTCGCGAGAAACCCCAACATCCGCAGCCACGACTGGGCTGGGGAATGCGGAAGGGAAAGAAGCTGAGTGATTGCTAGTTGGCACTTGCGGATCCGACCCGTGGAGGGGAACGCTACTGAACGAACAAGATTGATGTGCGCCCCCAGATACAGCGGAAGTTGCGTGGGAACCAAAACCGATTTCTCCCGGTTGATAATGAACCCTACTGTTTCCGTCATGTCTAAGACAATGCTGAGATGATGCAACAGAGTCACTCGGGAATTTGCGACCACGAGCCAGTCGTCTAGGTACATGAAAATACGTATCCCTCTCGCGTGGAACACTGCACCTAGGGATTTTACCACCCGTGTAAACACCCGAGGAGCCGTGGATAGACCGAAGGGAAGAACTTTGAACTGATACGTACGACCGTCCAGATGGAAACGCAGCCATTTGCGATCTTCTGGGAAAATAGGCACGTGAAAGTAAGCATCCTTGAGGTCTATAGTAGCGGCCCAGTCCCCGGGCATGAGCCCCTGGAGAATAAGAGCGAGAGTGTCCATGCGGAATTTTTGCGGTCTGATCCATTGGTTCAGCCGCCGCAGATTTAGGATAGGGCGCCATCCGCCTGACGATTTTTCTGTCAGGAAGAGTGTGGAAACGAACCCCTTGTCTTCAGTAGTCGGAAAAACTTCGACCACAGCCCCTTTCAAAAGAAGGTCGTTCACCCCTGAAAACAGGGC
>NW_022710797.1:0-629 GCF_011630105.1 Anneissia japonica
GTGAAAATGCAAATGAGTTAATTGTTTTTAAGTAGGTATTTGTTGCTGTGCCTGCATTTAGACAATGGCTCGGTTCTTTTGTTTAGTGTTGACTGTTTGTCTGAATATATTATGTGAAGTTGTCGGATCCTTCGTCCTCTCCTCCCTCATCCCAATACTCGGCAAAACCAACGTCGGTCTCTACCGAGATGATGGCCTCGCTGTCATGAACAGTTCATCACCAAGACAATGCGATAAAATGAGGAAAAATATTATGTCTATCTTCCACGCATTCGACCTCCGCATCACCATACAGGCGAACATCCACACCACCAACTTCCTCGATGTCACACTCAGCCTAAAAAATTGGTCCTTCAAGCCTTACAGCAAACCAAACAACCAACTACTCTACGTCAACAGCAAATCCAACCATCCCCCATCTATCCTGAAACAAATTCCCGCATCTATTAACAGACGCATATCCAATATATCTGATTCCAGTGAATCATTCCACCAGGCCACCCCTGACTACGAACAAGCTCTACAAAACAGCGGATTCCAGCACAAAATGGAATACCAGCCTCTACAACCAAAATCTTCAAAGAAAAATAGAAGCAGACAAATAATCTGGTACAACCCACCATTCAGCA
>NW_022710798.1:0-1349 GCF_011630105.1 Anneissia japonica
TTGGGAAATTTAAAAACAAGGCGCTAGACGCTCGTGGTGGTACCTTGACTTAAGAAAGTTACCCTGGTATTTTGTAAAGTCAAAACTTCCAGGGTTTCTCCCGTCACCGTTTTGCATACCTCAAGTTTCTAAAATTCCTGACATATTCTCCATATAAACACTACACGTTTTTAATTAAATAGTGTTAAATTACAATAAATGGTAATGAATATATGTGATTATAACATATATGCCTACCAATAATACTGTAATTATGCAAACATGCAAACAGTAAGTTCAGTGTGTCGGGAAAAATAATGATAGCTACGAAAGTGAATTGAAAAATTAATCATGGAGAAAAGCTTTGCTTATTCAGTAGTTTTGGTTTATTATCTACCTAGTCGGGCAGATCATAAGAGCTAATCTAATCGGTACCGTATCTAACTACAATACATTAAATGTGAGCTCACAAAAAAAATCACCCTTCAACGACTTCAATAACAAACTCATTATGTTTGTGTGTATTGCATTGTGGGTCCTTCTCAGCCGAGTATACATTTTCTGCAGTAAGGGATTACAGTGCCCTATTAAGGTAAAACCTTCAGGACCAAAAAAGTGTCCTCTTAATATGGGTGAGGGGAACCCCTATTATTCAGGGGACACTAACCAAAAGGTTGAATGAATTTTTCTTATTTTTAGACTGCTGTAGTTATGGTGATACAATAAAAACAAATTAAGTGTCCCCGTAATAGGGGTTAAATAATATGTATTGGCTGACCATTTGGCACACTCAGAAAATGTCCCAGTCCCCTTAATAGGGGTGTCCCCTTTATAGGGGTTGGCCGTAGTGTTGAAAAATATATATTCCCTCGTTTCACAGAAAAGTGTGTCCTTAATGGGGGTGTCTCCAGAATAACGAATAATAATAATAAATGAAACTTGTATAGTACCGATATCCTATACCAAAACGAACCGGAGAAAACATCAATAAATAATGATGTTTTCAAATTATTCTTGAAACTGTTCAGACTAGAGGAGCATTTAACTTTTGTCGGTAAGCTGTTGCATATAGTTGCGGCTGCAACATAAAATGATCTTTCAACAGGGGTGTCTTAATGGAGAGGTTCTACTGCATTAGGAATGTATTGTATGGATTCACGTTATATAAAAAAACACACACAAACTAAGGAAATTTCCGTTATTTTTAGTTGTTACTACGCATTTTTCCATTGAGCCACCTCTTTTTGCTTTCAAGGAGTACAGCACACACTCACAACAATAAATCGTAGAATTCCGATAATCCTCTTAAGTATTGAGTACAGACAGGCATCATAATACTAGGTAAAATACAATAATAAGTGTGATTTGCA
>NW_022710799.1:0-1018 GCF_011630105.1 Anneissia japonica
GTCTCCAGAAAACAGCCACTTGGTTGGCAGAAACTACTTAAAGTGGCAGAGAACTCATTTCCAAAATTTTAGTAAAAACAAGACCCATTAGAACAATGTTAGCACCAGTGGGGCCGCGCCGGGGAGAGCCGCTGCTTCCATCGGAAAAGCTCGCTGTATCTAAGTAACGTATTTATGACGTTGTAATTTCTGACTAAATTACGTTGCAAACGTCGCACCAACGCTTTCTGCTTTTTGACACAACATAACCATAATCACCAGATTCGCAAATAACGTTTGTGTTTCATAATACATTTTGCTTTCTTATATCCTTAACAATACGTAGTCGCGCCCACATATATTTTAAATGGAACTACGGTAACTTTAATGTATTTTATGGTACTTTGTTGAAAATTTGACACGATCGACAAGCGACTCCAGTCATAAACTATATAATGGCCAAACGTTTTCCACAGTTTTTCTTTATTCTACGACAAAAATAATAAAAATGAAATAGGCCTATTGACAAGAGAAATGACGTCCATAATTTATAATCTGACATACTGTCTACAATGGTTCCTTGTGTAAATTCCAACATGCAGGCAGATCAAATTTAATGTTGACCATTGATAGTTGAGTCGTATGTCATTTGATTTGATTTTATTTTATTTATTCGCATCTCATATAAAATATAATCATTAAAACAATACACAAGGTAAAAAGCATAAAATTCATTAGAAAAACACAAGCAAAAGGCCAATACAAAAGTGCAAGTAAGATTGATGGAGGAAATGGTGGAATTAATTCAAGGAGTTGCAAGGATAGCCAAAAAAGTCCTAAAAAGGTCTTACTTACATTAGGGTCTTTAAGACGAAATACCCGGGAGGCCGAAGGTAGCATCAAAAGAGATTTCAAGCCAAATTAAAAAAAAAAAAAAAAATCGAAAAAGCAGGAAGATTAAAAAAGATTAGTAAAAAACCACCGAAGCAGATTGGGAATATATTATTATTCAGTGGCGGCACCATTGGGGACGGGAGGG
>NW_022710800.1:0-2042 GCF_011630105.1 Anneissia japonica
GGAGACTTCGGTCGTCGACAAACCCGTGTCGCCGACCAAACTGGATCGCGCGTTCGCCCACATCAACGCCGCCGCAATCGAAGACGTGCTCCATCAACGAAGCGTGTTCCGTGACGGTGTAAGCTTTGAAACACCTGGGACATCTCAACGGCTCTTCCTCCACCTCTTCCTTCTCGTACGAAACTTTAGTTTTTGCGAAACGCAAGTCATCAAGCTCTCGGAATTTTTTATCCAGGCCCATGCGCAGTTCGTGGCAATCCCTCTTCAACATTTCGTTCCTTGCAGAAAGCGACTGGATTTCTCCCGTAAGCTTGATGACGTGCGCTTCGCGTTGATCTGAGTACCGTTGCCATCTGGTGTTCATGCTTATGACTTCCTTCAGCTGTTTCGAAAGTTCGGCGTTTTCCCTGACCAAGCTCGAAACTTGTTCCTCCAAGACCTTGCATCGATCTTCCGATGAGAGAGACCCAACACTTCTCTGCTCGCCGACATCCTTTTCCCTTCGTTCGTAATCCCTCGGCTCCCGAGCCACGTCGATCTTTCCCGTTACCAGATCGTCGATCTTCGATCTCATCCGTTCTATCTCGCGGCAGAGCGTTCGATGGACGTCGTCGGCGTAACTGCGCTGTCCGTAGCACTCCTTCAGCTCCGACGTCAGTTTTCTAATCGCGACGTCTTTTTCCGAGTCGGAAGAATTCGTAGCGCTCAGGTACTCGGTCTCGGTCAGCTCCTTATCTTTCGTGCGGACCTCGAACGAAAGTTCGGCGATCCTTATCCTGAGAGCGGCGATCGTCTTCTTCGCTTCCGCCACTTCCTCGGAACTGTAATTCGAGTTCAGCACGGTTCGCAATCGCACGTTGTCCCTCAGCAGCTGGTCGAGAACCTCCTTGTCGTGTCCGGGCACGAACACTTCGTGCTCTTTGAGATCGACCGACGAATCGAGTTTGTTTGTGTGCAGTCTGAATTGCAAGTGCTCGATGCTTAAGTTCTTCTTCTTGAGTTCCAGTTTCAACGAATCGATCGAACCTCCGTAGTCGTTCAGCAAGAGCTTTAGCACGTCGATGCTCTGCACGACGGTTTTCAGGGAAACTATTTCCTCTTCTTTCTTTCGCAGCAGGTCCGATTCGGAGGAGGCTCCGCCGACACATACATCGTCGGTGCTCTTTGTCGCAGTCGTGTTCCGGCCAAGTTTATCGTTTATGTCGTTAGCTCTACGAGTGTGATGGAATCACTTTAACTCGACTTTTATTTCGTTTTCGTTGTACGGTGAGCGTACGTCATCGGTTCTTAGACACTTGACGTCACGAGCTCATGGGAAGGCCGAAGTAAGCTTTTATAAACATAAAACAGATTGTAATAGATGTTTTGCGTGTGTGTGTATTTAATTTTCGATTTTCTCCTTTTTGAAATAAAAGTCCTGTTTCAAATCCTTCCTCTTTCTTCAGTCGTTACATAAGTCAAACACTATCAGGCTAACAAGAACAGCAACCAATAGTCTAATTTGCTATTTTTTCTAGCAAAAACTTTATTTCGTTGAAAAGATATTCGAAAATACACGGATTATGATTACAGCTATCGCGTTGAACTAATCGTATTTTCCTGCATTATAATCATTTAATTTCAAAACGAGATCGTCCCTTTTTAAATACTCAGCAGTTTCAAACAGAAAATCAACCTGTCGAGGTCCGATCACTGTCAGTTTTTCCAATTCAATCATCAATCTTATGGCTTCCTTTAGTCGTTGAACATTTCTTGCGGGTATGGTTGATTTCAATCTCGGTTTCAGCGATTTCAACTCTTCTTCGTTGATTCCAGAAGCAAAATCAAGTATCATGGCCCTATGGGGGAAAAAACAATATTAAATCAGATCGGCAATCATTGGCGAGAAAAAAAATCTTTTTTTGCTCTAAAGATAAACGATTAAGAAAAAAAGAGAATTACATACCTATAGGGTGAAATTATCTTTTCACCGAGTCCTTCCGTGCTCCCTCGAAAGTCCAAAACCTGGCGTTGAAGTTCCGAACGCCTTATCAGTCCCAGAA
>NW_022710800.1:2153-3581 GCF_011630105.1 Anneissia japonica
GATCCTCGAGGTACCTATCGACGTTCACCAACATCCCGCGATACGATGATTCCTTCTTGCCCGGCCATTGCTTAGTTTTAATGGATAGACAGGTTCCGCCGCTTATTTATAAACCAACTATAACGATGTCGTCATGGGTACTTGGAACCTTGACGTCATCCATACGCCCTTATTTGAAAGCATCGATGCGCCAGTAACGATGACGTCTTGGGTACTTAGAAAACGTCAGCTGACTAATCCCTATATATACTCGCGAATCATAACGAAACGATACATTCGGAATCAGCGAACCTCGACGCCATGGCAGAGAAGACGAACAGAAGAATCGTAGCCAGAATGGTTAAGATTTTCACCGAAGATAACATCTTGTTGGAAAACCTCCTGGCGGCCAATCGAGGTCGCATCCTGACGGTGGCATTCTGTAACTCGAAACTGATCTCTCTGGAGGTGGCGTTTTCCGCTACGGTGAATGGAGGCGGGAGACACTACGAATGCTTTGCATGGACCAAGGTGGACGGAGTGAGGTGTGTGGGCAGGCAAGGAACCATCGAAGACACGCACACGCTTCTGAATATGTACGGCGTGTCGAATGCCTCGTTGGAATTGGAGGAATACGTTGTCAGACTCGGCACAATAAGAGACGACATGCCGGCCATCGACAGGGACGCCGACAGGATCGTCACGATGGCGATTGCCGTGAAGGACGAGGAAGATCTGCTGGAGCCGTTTCGAAAAAAGCAGGTGCTTTGGCAATTCAACGAAACTTTGAAATTGTCCGTCACGTTCGTCAGAAGTGAAAGGGACGTGCGTCCGTACGTCCGTTATTTATCTGCCTTTTTTTTCTATCACACACACTCACATACAACACAAGCACACATACACAAAGCAATGATTTAAACGAAAGACGCATTGCTTGGTATGTCAACTACAATTTAATATTCAATATCGAAACAGATTTTAATAAACGTTTGTACAGTTATAAACGACGGCATTTTATTCGATATCAAAACGAGATTAGAGTCATCTGCAGTTAGGCAAAACGAACGGAGTCGCCAACATGACCGCCAGCAGGATCGGAACGGTGAGGTCGGAGAGCGACTTTCGACGTCTGCGTCCGAAGATTTCCACGAAGTCATCCTGAAGTGGAGAGAAAGATGATGATTATTAAATTATTATTATTTTTCGTACGTACATCGGGATACGATCGGTGAAAACTGACGTTCAAATCCGTCGAAACATCTTGTTTCTGTTTCACCGTATCGTATCTCATCTGTTCCAAGTCTCTCGAAATATCTGCCGTTTCAGATCTCAACTGTTCCAGATCCGTCGAAATCGCCTCCGTTTCCGATCTAGTCTGTTCCATTTCCGTCGACATGTTTCGTTGTCGTTTCACGACTTCCGATTTCAGTTCTTTAAAACTAGCGGCCA
>NW_022710801.1:0-1190 GCF_011630105.1 Anneissia japonica
AGGGAAAATAAAATGTGATGTGCCCATGTTTGGGTTTAATATGACATCATGCCCATATATGGACATATGCCCATATATTTACACATCATGCCCATATATGGACACATTTGTCACACACAAATTGTCACATGAAATTTGATAGTGTGGACAGAGCATTATCAGACGTTGATAAATTTTAAGCGCTGTCCACATTATCAAAATTTTTTAAGACAAATAAATGTGATATGCCCATATTTGGGTGTAATATGACATCATCATGTCCATATATGGGCACATTACACAAATTTGTCACATAAAATTTGTTATAAGTCAATCGTGACATCATCACTGCAACTCCCAATGCTATTTGCCTATTCCCCACCATCCAATAATTTTTTTTGTAATAGTGGATGCTTGGCTTGATTTTTTTTTTAGGTTCGTGTGCAAATTCCTTAAATCAATGAACCCTAATAGCAAACTGAACGTCTAATAGGAATATTCTAGACCTATATTAAAAACTCATCCTATCACTATAGTAACCGATGACTGCTGCAACAGTTGGTTATCAAAACTAACGTTAAAAAAGACTGCGATTGACTTATAAAGCAATTAGTAGTGCATGCATCCTACACTAGCGGAAAATTATTATACTTAGGTTAGATTTTATGCATTCAAAAAATTCCTTCGTGCCTTGCAGGCCCTTAAGCATTAAATCTAACCTTCGTATAATAATTTTCCTATAATGTACTATGCGGAGCTCTACTAATTGCTTAATAGTGTGGAGTAAGCTTAATAGCGAAACTACATGTCTAAATTTAATAATTCTAGGTGAATCACATGATGAAAATCAGGATGTTTAATACTTTCAACATTCATATGATGAGTACCCTAGGCTTACATCCTCAGCTAAAGCTGTGAGTACATTGGAAATACAAAATCACCACCTTAACATCAGCTCTTTCGAGTATTTTTTTTTTTTTTTGCCAATTGTGCTTTTTTAACACAGGTGTTAATCTGGGAAAATATTTTTATTTTTATTTCACTTTATTTATTCAAATATATCAACATTAAAAAACAAGTTATAAATCGTGGCCAAAGGTCAAATTGGTAGCAACTTTTACAAAGAATAAAAGATCACAAACAGAATCCACACACAAACACACAAAATAAATAAATAAATAAATAAAATAAATAAATAAATTTAAAATATA
>NW_022710802.1:0-1042 GCF_011630105.1 Anneissia japonica
CTTTTCTAAGTGCGGTACGTATTTTCCGGACCAAAACTGAGTAAAAACGCAATTGTTTATACATTCGATCGATCGATCGGTGCAACGGTTATCATCAGAGGCTAAATTTATTGTGAAAACAATGTACTGAAAGTTTTTAATATTGGAAGCGTGTATACTTATCAGGCCAATATTTTTACAAACTCAAAAGTGTACAATTTCTACTATAAACTATTTATTCCTTTTGAATATTATTATGACCTGTACGTATATACTAGTGTTTAATATTATCTATATACATAGGATTACTGTTTTTCCTAATTTTACAAAAAATACAGTTAGTCAACTGAATTTTATATAGCCAATATTAAACAATAATTACACAGCATTTGACACGGATATGCCTATCTATTTCGGTTAAGTGGTAGGCCTACCAAAAGTTTACAAACGCCAGTGTAACGTTGACGCAATCTCGCAATGACGTCATAATAATCAGTGTATTATGTCATGCATAATTTGCCAAACAGTATAGGCGTTCGAATCAGAGCCGTAGATAGAGAGAGTTTGGCCAACTTGGCGCATGGACGCCATGTGGTTACCAAAAAGCCCAGGCGCATGCGCGCGTATAGCTTTAATGTTTTGTTTTGGTGACAACATGGCCGGTGTAAGTCATGTGATTGAGATCCACCCAATCACACGCGCGTATATCGAATCCCGTGAAACAGAGTTGGCGATTTTTTTTCCCGTACGAAACATTTACATGAAACTCCACTCGGGCAGTCTCGACTGAATCGACCCGAAAATCTTGTATTGCAGAATTCAGGTCAAAAGGTCATCAACAACTTCTATCTGATCTGAGAGAACGTCGCTGTCTATTTTTTAAAAATATATCGATGTTACCATATGCTAATACTAATGGGTCGTTTAAAATGACATAATATTTGATTGAGTTTCACGAGTAAAAAAATGTTATTTTAACTTGAGTTACATACTGTGGAAATTTTTATTGTTTAGTTAAGTCTGGGTTTTGCATAATTACCTAGGCCTAACTACAAAAAATATA
>NW_022710803.1:0-721 GCF_011630105.1 Anneissia japonica
TTAATTTCATTTAATCTTTTTAGCACAGGCCCGTAGCCAGGGGGGTTTTTATGGTTCGGGCGAACCCCCCTTTTCTAGCGAACCCCCTGTATTCTAGCGAACCCCCTCGAATTTTTGAATGAGTCCCACTCGGACGGAATGTCTGTTTTTAACTTACCTAGCATTAATCAAAATTTAGCACCTAATTCATTATTTGGTCACCCGTTTTTAAATTGTAGCCTGCGATAGAACCCTACATTCATAGAATATCTCAGCTTCAGAAGTTCGGAGATTTAAATTGAACGCAACTCCAGCAAACCATGACTTTACGATGGCACACATAAGTATGGCAAACATCCATAAAAACCCGGCTGCCGTCTCAACTTTCACTGGCCTTTGGCTGAATGTTTTAAAGAAATGTACCAACCGTTAACGAAACCGGTCGCCGTCTACCTAGAGTAAATGGTGCCACCAAACGAAGCTAAAGTTTTGCGACTTAATTTACCAAATGTAGATAAAGTTTTGCGACTTAATCACCTGATTGTGATTGTGTGGTTAGTAAATTCCATAGAATACTGTCCATAGCGCACACTAAACTATGTGCTGATGGAGTATTTTTGGGAAATTGACTCTCCTTTTTTCCATCCCAAACAAAATATTAATAATAAATCAACATAGTCCATCTCAGTCATCATAGCCAGTCACAAAATTAGGCTAGGAAGTTTGTTTTCAACAGCAGACA
>NW_022710804.1:0-778 GCF_011630105.1 Anneissia japonica
CCTTCCCGCGTTGATGATGGCAAGCTTCTCTGATATACATAGGTCGCATCGTTTCGTCTTGTTGGATGCCTGGGCTTTGGTGATGATAGACCAAGAGATGGTGAATGGTTGATTTTTCTTTTTGAGTTCCCATATGTATCTGGAGAGTTCGGTGCTGTGTTGGTGTTTCTCCCTCTTGAACGATTGTGTGTGGTTGTAGTATCTGGATTTGAAGGGTGGCTCTGTCAGTCCGATGTAAACTTTAGGGTCGTCTTCGTTGGTCTTTTCCCCTTTTGCTTTATAGATGATGTTAGAGGCTAGGCAATTTCCTTGGAGTGGGCATTGCTCTTTGTTTCGGCAGTTGCAGGTTCTGTGGTCCAGATCGGGTTTGTTGTGGTTCGAAGCAGTTTTTGCGTTGTGAGATTTGATAACGTTGGCAAAGTTCGGCATACAGCTGTAGCTGACTTTCACCGTGTTTCTGTTAAAGATCTTATTTAGTGGGTTCTCCTTTGGGAAGTTCTTATCTATGAGTTTAAGGAAGGATCTGCCGAATGATGACATTCTTGCTGTATGGTGGATTGAACCAGATGATGTTGCGTTTGCGGTTGCGTGTTCTTTTGGGCGGATTTTTAACGTAGGTCAGGTCTCCAGGGAATCCACTTGATTTTAAGGCGTCGTTGTAAGGTCGTGTGGCGTTGGTGAAAGTCTCTTCGTCGTAGGAGATGTCGGATAGCCGTCGGCTCACCGAGTCGGGCAGGTTTTTGATGATGCTAGGCGGGTGGTTAGATCGCCTGTTGAT
>NW_022710805.1:0-984 GCF_011630105.1 Anneissia japonica
TATAAATTTGCAATTGAGTGGCCTAGCTAAATTGAAATGTTCGCTACTGGTTAAGCTTAAAGCTTTTGATTTCCGATCCATGTTTTATTCTCTACGGACACTATTTTGGTGTCTTACATACAGTTTGTCACATACAGTAATAAAGATATATGACATTTTTGGCGAGACAATTGATTGATAATCAATTAATTGTCTAATCCAAAATATGTAGTATGTTTGGTTGCTCTGGAATGAATGATTGTGTAGAATTTTAACAATGAGCATGTTTTGCTAGATCGACCGCACAGATTACTCTTAAGACGTGGCTGTTGCAAATATAATACAGGACGAAACAGGACTTGGTTGCAATAAGCATCAACACGAATCCGTATTAGAAGCATTCAGATACATTTAGACCAATGTTATAATAAAAGAAAACCTGTGGTACAACATTTACAAAACTGAGTTCAAATAAGATTACTCAAATGAGCTCTGAATTCCGCTTTTTACGAGAAGAAAGCATTACTTGCAAATTAGGTAAAGTTAGCCGATCTGCGAGCCTGATGAGCCTTGTCCTAGGGGAAAACAATATCCAACACTTGCTTTAGTGCTATGGCTTTCGGTAGTTTTTGGTGAGCTAAAATGAACACTTTTTATGTCGGTCCAATCAGTTTGCTATTAACGTGTGTCACGTGTCATTAATGAATTCTTAACTCAGGGACTGTTACCGGATAGCATTAATTTTCATCACACGGCGAACATATTTTTAAAGAAAAATGTAATAATTAAAAAATAAAAAAATAAAAAAACTAAAAGGAAGAAGATGACTGAATATAGTGTATATATACATATGTATATACATATATATATATATATACATATATATATACATACATATATATATATATACATATATACATATATATATATACAAACATAAAAATGATATAATAATGTTAGTCTTATAGTGCGCTTAATGCAAAACAATGCTTCTAAGCGCAAAAA
>NW_022710806.1:0-507 GCF_011630105.1 Anneissia japonica
TCTTGTTCATGAAAAGGTATGGATTTATTGGCTTCTGTCTCCTCAATCACTAAATATTGGATGTGGTCCAGAGAATCAACCCATTCTTAGTATTTACTTTAATAAGTACTTCTTATTATCATCATATATATTATTTAAGACTAAATTAATAATCCTTAAAATGACCAAATAAGCATTACACTGTAAGTATAAATTAGATTGTCATATGAAATAAGAATGCAATGTAAATTAGATTACTATATTGTCATCTATCAATGCATAAAGGTATAGGAAATAACAAGTCAAGACTTAGCTCACAGTTTGGATGATGGATCTATAATAAATAATAATACAATTGAAAATCAATTTTGGGACTAGCTTACCATGGGTTTTAGCAACTTTATTTAAAATAATAAAAAATATCACATTTGTGAATTGGAGACCACAGAAAAGTGGTCTTAATTTACACTGTAAGTATAAATTAGATTGTCATATGAAATAAGAATGCAATGTAAATTAGATTACTAT
>NW_022710807.1:0-770 GCF_011630105.1 Anneissia japonica
GCGGACTCGTCGAAGCCGGCGCCGGTGATCACGTACGCTGCGTACGGTCGGTCGTGCCACCTGCTATCGAGCAACGCCGATCGCAGGTGTCCGATCGTCCTGCTCTTGTTCCTGTTCGAGCGCACGAAGGATTCGACGAGACCGACGAACGTCCCGTCCGTCTCCTCGAGCACGGTGTTCCTCTTGTCGACGGCCGTCCTGAGGGCATCGTCNNNCGGAGACCGTTTCGGAAGCTCCCGTTCCTGTGATCTCTCCTCCGCTTGAGTTCGGCGAGTTTCGCGAACGGAGATTTCCCGTCCACGAAGAGCAGCACGGCCTTCACGGCGCTTCGCTCTCCCGATCTATTCTGCATCGCCACCACGTCGTCCGCGTACCCCAGGGCGTCCTCCATGAAGGTTTGCGCCACGTCGTCCAGACTGAACCGTCGGTAACTGTTCACTATTCCGTCGTGTCCTTCCTTCCAGCTCCGTTTCTCGACGTCGCCGACGACGACCGACCGTTCCAAGCACTCCTCGACGTTCGGGAAGTGATCTTCGACCTTCGTTCCGATCGGGCGCGAAGCTATCCGATGAAAAGTCTGAGAAGCGTCGATCATTATGATCTCGACGTTTCGGACGCTTTCGGCGAACGACCGACCGGTGCTCGTCTCCCTGTCCACGATGTCCGCAAATTTTCCTTTAATGCCCATTGCTTTCTCGTGAAAATATGACGCATGACGTAACGGAAGATAGACATATATATGCATTCTGGCAAAGGACAAACCCTGAACC
>NW_022710808.1:0-1712 GCF_011630105.1 Anneissia japonica
GTCATATCCTTCTTTAAAACACTGAACAATTTGATAGAGAGGAGCAGTTGAGAGGAGTCAAAAAGAAATCCAGTCCAGTGAGAGGAGAGCTGTACCTCAGCCCGAGGGCCGTGGCTCTGGCCATGTGGCCATTCCATCAGAGTACCGTACCAACATAATGCTACGCTAACTTAGATGGGACAGAGTCTACACCGTTCAGGGACGTAGCCAGGATTTTGAAAGGGGGGAGCCGTTATGCGAATTACGTATGCCCCCGGTGGGGTAAAGGGGGCGAATCCCCCTGTGAAGTAGCGTACTCTGAACGTTCTTAGGACTGTTTGAGAGGATAAAGTGAAAATTGCCATAGACGCATTATAAATCAGTGAAAAAATAATTATATAATAAACCAACAGTGGCAGATCCAGGAATTCGAAAGAGAGGTGAACCAAGGCGGGACTTTCACAGACCGAGGAACCACCCACCTCAGCCCCACCATGGTTGGGGCTGATGTAAGAAAATTTATGATTAGGGCATCTCTAGATGGCCGGAAATTACACTCTCGCACTTCAATTTGAATATATTTTTCCTTTTTTTCCTTAAAAAAATGAAGGGGGGTGGGTGCCTTGAATCCACCTCTGCTCAAAACATTCTTTATCCAGAATAGTCATAATCACGAATAATGGACATGAAAAACCAGATCACATCCTAAATACAAACAGCAGTCACTAAGACATACGGTACATCAGGAGCCGACTCGATGGAGTTTAATGTCATACCCAGGGAAGGGCACAGATCTGTTTTGAAAGGTGGAGGGGGAGGGCATTTTGTAAGTCGACACCCACCCCAGCCCCACAATGGTTGGAGCTGAGGTGAGAAAATTTGAGGAAATAGTACCTGTAGATGGCCAGAAATGACACTTTTAGTAAAATTCATCATCATCACATCACCATTAGTCAAAATGAAGCGCCAAATAAATTCTCATGATCTTTTATCAGGGATTTTTGACAACCATAGAGTTCTTATTAATGTGTGTGTATATACCATAGAAAACAAAGCTTAAAAACATTGTCTTGGAGTATGTACTTTACATAGGCCTACTTCAAAAACGTGATTTCACAACCACCTCAGCCCCACCATGGCTGGGGCTGAGGTGAGAAAATTTTAGGAAATAGTACCTCTCGAAATGGCCGGAAATGACACTTTCATATATAGTAAAATTCATCATCATCACATTACCATTATAGTCAAAATGAAACGCCAACAAATTTCTCATGATCTTTTATCAGGGATCTACTTAATATCCAGGACAACTTAGGCCTTATAGCTTACTAAGCTTTAACTATATATACTATATTATGATCAACAAATCACAACTTTTTCCGCATTTAGCACAATTTTCTTCACTTTTTATTGTTATTAATATTAATATCAATTATTACTCTCGTCATCATCATCATTGTTATCATTATTATTAATAATATTAGTAGTAGTATTATTAAACAAACATTTAAAGAAAATTGCAAAAGGATAAAAACGAAATTGAACCACAGTATCTCTATCTTAAAAGACCTGGCCTGAGATTTATGGATTTAAGATTTTTTTAAATCACGCTTAGGCTTATGTGTTCTATTAGGCCTATGTATAACGTGTACTGATGCATATTTTATTATGCTCCCCATACAGGGAATTTATTCATCAAACTCCAGGCCTCCGGCCCCTTGTAAAACAAAATT
>NW_022710809.1:0-1207 GCF_011630105.1 Anneissia japonica
TTCGTCACGTTCTCCATCCTTAAGGCTGAATCAGTAGCTCATGTGTGTGTGTGTGTGTATATATACAATTTGCATCGATGACGTCATCGAAATTGTCGACGTCATCGGATGATACGTTGGAAGAAAAAAAAAAGAAACAACAACAAAGCAAAAACAAATCAAAGATATATGTTTTTTTTTTTTTTTTCATTAAACTTTATTTTCTAAAACAATAAAAAGTACACAATACTTGTTTGGTTTTTCTTTTTTTTTCTTTTTTTAGTTATCGGATTTGGAGTAAGTGTGGTCGCATTCAAACGACATTCTCGGTCTCTTCGATTCACCGTCGTCTTCCGTAACACACTCTCTCTTACGTGCGGCTGCAATGCCACCGTCCACGAATGCCGGAGCGACGTATCCTGTACTTCGAAGGGTCACATCTGGAGCCGTTTTAAATCCCACCTCCTTCACCAACCATTCCCTCATTCCTGCGACCAGATGATTTTCCTCCGCAAACATGCTTCCGTTGACTTGCACGAAGCAGCACAGAAAGCGTACGTACTCGACGGTCGACGAGCCGATTTCTATACCGCTGAACCACATCATCAGCTTCAACGTCTCGCTGAATCGCCAGAAAACGTGCTCGTTCGTGTACTGTTCCAGCAACGCACGTTGCTCTGGATTCGTAACTTTCACGGCCAGCGTCATCATCGTGATTCTGTCCGCGTCTCTGTCGATGGACGAGATGTTGTCTCCTTCCTGACTCAACTGGACTTGGGTTTCCACCAGTTCCACGTGAGCGTTTGACACGCCGAATCGATTCAGCAGACTGTGCGTGTCCTCGACCGTCCCTTGCTTGCCAACCAACCTCACGCCGTTGACGTTCGTCCACGTGAAGCACGGGTAGTGCCTGGCGTATTCGGTTTTTCCAGGCGGGTGCGTTATCTGCAGGAAAATCTTCTTAGCGTCGCAGATGATCGCCTTCAGAACACGACCTTGATTTGCGGCAAGCAGCGTCTCAAACGGATTATTGTCCTCCGTGTAAATCCTCACCATTCTGGCTATAACTTTTCTACGTGTAGCACACTCCATCTTTTCGTTGAATGCTAAAGTCGAGCTAAAATGTTCGTAGATATGTGTGTGTGTATATATATGGGTTTTTAAAAAAAAAAATCGATGACGTAATCAACTTCCAATGACGACAACGTTCGGTCTATCAGGCTGTTGA
>NW_022710810.1:0-743 GCF_011630105.1 Anneissia japonica
TTAAACTATGATAGTAACAACTATCTCCCGCCGGACACCATCCCGGTATATAAGTTAAGTTGAAGGAAATGAAATAAAAATTTACAATGTTTTAATATTTGCCTCGTGATTTTTTGTCGGACACATCGTATCCCCTTCTGCCAAATCCTGCCGCTACCGGTCCCGTTCAGAAATAAACTCAATTCACTTTGTTTCGTATCGATATTCTTACTTTGTCATGAACGGAAATAAACTGTTTGAAATAGGCATAAACCACCAGTTTGCATTACTGCAAATTGCCTAGTAACAGTGAATTCAGTGAGAAACGTTCCCACACAAGTAGGTTCCCACGAACAGGAGAAGCATGAGAGAAGCAGACACAAGGTCAATCACATACAGTAGTCTTCTCTTTAAACGCCGCCAACTCAGGAATGTAGACGGCCTAGTGTCTGATCTGATTCTTTGAACGCCGCCTTCAGGAATGTAAACGCGCCTTGTGCAGCAATATAAACATGTGCCATGGTTTAACCATTTTTAAAACATAATAATATATATAATAATACAAACATGTATTAAATTCATATAGCCTACACAGTAAAACACAATGCCGTAGCATACGTTGTTGTGGCATCACGTGATCGCCACAACGAACTTCTTCAACTGCGGCTGATCCAAGTCAGTGTTCTGTATTGTGCGGGATGTGCAGGCACGTGGGAATTAGAAAGTTGGGCAAAAGGTACTTGTTTTGATAGGTCAATTCGAAC
>NW_022710811.1:0-1570 GCF_011630105.1 Anneissia japonica
TTAATTTTGTATTGTATGAATTTTTATTATTTTATTACAGTTCCAGTTGGAATGGGAGTAGTCTTGGTACATTCTTATTCAAATGATAGCATCTCTATCACATGGGGAGAGATCAGTGGTGAGAACAGCTACATCTTAGTGATAACCCCAGTCTCTAGTAATGATAGTAAAAGTATTGAACATACCGGAGACCGACAATTTGAATTTACTGGATTGACACCAGGTCAGTTGTTTAATATAACTGTACGAGGTAACAACAGCTTTGAAGAAGGAATTGTTTTGCAAAGAACAAGTAAGTGAATATCCGTAGTTTCACTTCTAAGTTGTTTTTTGGTTTTTGGCATTCAGTTGAGTTCTTATATATTTTCTTGTTTTTTCCAGTTTAGTTTTAACATTTTTTTTGTAGGCTTTTATAAATAATTGTAAATATTGCATTCCTCATGTCTTCTTTACTTACTTTGTAGATCCAAACCCAGTTGCATTTATTGAAATTACCAACACATCTCTTACTACACTGACACTCATTTGGAGTGAGCCTGAAGTGGAAGGAGGTCTTGAAGTTATATTTGGCGGCTATGTTTTAACTTACAAAGAGAATGGTGGCTCAGAAGTTAACCTTGGCTTCCTGGAAAGAGGAACCAACTTTTACACAATTACAAACTTGTATCCAACAACTACTTACACAGTTTTTATTAGGACAAGAATGGGAAGTGGAGACACACAAGAGCATAGCTCAGTTGTAACACATACAGAAATTACAGGTAGCATATAAAACACTAATTAAATACAGTGGAACATCTATTTTGTGGACACATTTGAGACCAAAAGAGTGTCCTCGTAGTAAGGGTGTCCACTATTTAGGGGAAACTAAAGTCTGTTTTCCATAAGATTTCTACACTTTTGCTACACTTTGTATCTGTTCCCAACGCAATCGGAAAAGATCTACGGTTTATTGGCAATGAATCAGCTGAGTTAAATACGGTTCAACTCACCTAATTTGTAGACAACAAATGCTCACCATTGACCAATCATCAATTGAATTCACTGAAACACCATCAGATTGCATCAAAATGATCATCACACTTAATTTTCTCAAGCGGTGATGCCAAATTTTGACATAAAATTACTGAATATAAATCAGACATCTATGTTTGTATGAAAAGAGCATACTAGGTATATAAGAGGTAATAGAAGAGTTCAAATATTAGGTGTTGGCCTTATTGGTAACAGCTATTTTTCTTTCATTTTAAGTGTAAAAGTGTCCCATTTATAGTTGGAATTAAGAGAGGAGTTGATGATTTAATTTGTAACCTGTGTTTTTGTAATTCTAGATGCTATTGCCAATGGTACAATCTTTGTAAGGAGCTTCACTGAAAGAAGCATTGAGATCCTTTGGCCTGACAATCCATTTGCATTGAAATACACTGTTTATGTTTGGCCAACAAGCGGAAGCAGAGGGGAAGGCATGTCTCAAGACACTGGCAATACAACATCAGCTTTGAGAAAATTGACAGATCTTGTTCCAGGAGAACTGTATACAATTCAGGTAGAGATTGATCTTGGAAATGGA
>NW_022710812.1:0-578 GCF_011630105.1 Anneissia japonica
TCCTCCTCCTAGGCTATTTTTGGCGTGTCGCATGTCCTCGATCCCAGAGAAATGAAAAATGTCGATTGCCCAAACTTTTGTGATGACGTCGTGCCAAAGTAAATAAACTACGGAGCACGCGATTGGTCAAATAGCCTAGGCAACAAACCTCTCATTAATATTCATTTTGAAGTCTTGCTGGTTACGTCATTCAGCTGGCTGCAGCTTGTTTTGATTTCTTCGGACTACGATCGATAGCGACAAATAAACAGTGCCAAAAATGCTCCCATTTTGTAATAAATTGCACTATCTTGGAAACGGGGGATCGTTTTCTGGCTAAGGGGGTTCGCTGGCAAAAGGGGGGTTCTCTGAAAAAGGGGGGTTCGCCCGAACCCCTAAAAACCCCCCTGGCTACGGGCCTGATGTTGCACACAGTACAGTCCAGAAATTTATCCAGCTCTTTGAAAATGGTCATAGCTCATCATCAGCTCTAGATACCCACAAGCATGACATACAATGTGAGCACAAAGACCATTATGTGTATGTTGCAGCCGACCGTGCTCTTGTACCAGATCTCCAATGGTGTTATAGGTACGTAA
>NW_022710813.1:0-1400 GCF_011630105.1 Anneissia japonica
AACTTTGTTTTGCTGTAATTCCCTCCCACATCCTTTCATATATTGTGTCAATCTCATTTTTTTTTTACTTTTCACAAGCAAAAAGCATATAGAAAATCCTCTTTTTAAAGTAATGAGTAAACCAATAAAGTCCTTAGACTTACTTCCAGTGAAGTCCTGATGAATTAAGCAGTATCATCTCACATAGTAATTTAAAACTAGCCTACTAATGGATTAAACTATAAAAAGACAAATTGATACTTACTTGACATTAAAAAGAGACTATAATAAGCACAACAAAATTCACCCATCTATTAATGATTAAGTGCAAGTACTGTATAGCTTTTTGCTAAAGCCAAAATACAATACATGATTCATTCCAAGTCATTGTTAAAAAGGATCAAAAAGTAGCCGAATTCTTAAGCCACCAAATGAAAGAAAACTCCAGCTGAGCAGGTTAAAGCCATCAAGTACAGGCTTACTCTGGGGTGTGGCCAATTCAAGTCAGATTGTAGGCTCAATTGTTGAATCGTCCTTGTGTGCTTTTATAGCTAACCTAAAAGTATGGTAAATAGATATTTTAGTGCAGGCCTGTTCTAGTGTTTGGTATACATATGGTGGTAATAAGGAACTTTGTGATCCGACTTATTGCCCGTCTTCCTTTCTAGTTGTCTGCCATCATTTAAATTACCGGCCTTAGAGATATTTTGTGTTAACCACAAATATCCCTCTCCAATTAAATTTGCTGTAATCACAGTGAAGTCTGTACATCAGTGAAAACTAAATTATTTTGATCTGTGTCATTTTCAGGATTTTAATCGCATAAATGAATTAACATTATTTTGATATTTAGATAGATAGACTTTAATGCAAAATTCAAAAAGTACTGTATTAATGTGAAGAATGACTTCCACAAGAATACAACTATTTGATATTTGTTTAAAAATTTCTATTCACATCCAACAGCAGAAAGCCTATTAAGAGAAATCATTAATTACATCAACATATTTGTTTGTATTGGTTTGATTATAAAAAAAGTACAATAAATAAGATTCAAATGTATAGATGTCAAATAGAATATGTTAGAAAGCGAACTACCAACCATAGGAATTCATTCAAGCACAATATGAATAAGGAATGTTTACTTTCAAAGATAAAGTTTATTGTTACTACTACATTCATGTTATTACGAGAAATCATTAATTGCATCAACATATTTGTTTGTATTGGTTTGATTATAAAGAAGTACAATGAATAAGATTCAAAAGTATAGATGTCAAATAGAATATGTTAGAAAGCGAACTACCAACCATAGGAATTCATTCAAGCAAAATATGAATAAGGAATGTTTACTTACAAAGATAAAGTTTATTGTTACTACTACATTCATGTTATTACGAGAAATCATTAATTGCATCAAC
>NW_022710814.1:0-864 GCF_011630105.1 Anneissia japonica
TACTTGGTGATGAAAATTACCAAAATACTTAATGTAGCATACAATATAATATTTGTAAAGAAGCTAGATTACAATCACAAAACTGAATGTTATATCTGAACTGCTTGCGTAGGTGGAAAAGGGTGTGAAAACTGGCCGAACATTCAGAAGTCGAAAACATAAAGTGCAAAACAGGCTACTGTTCTATGGCACCCACCAATTTAACAGGATTGAATAAAGTTATCAACTATCAATTCGACAGAATTCAGAACAATTCTTTTTCTGATGAATTTCAAATAAAAATTAATAACTTTTAATTGAATATACAAAGTAAACTCAATACTGAAGTGTGGCACAGCATGTAAGGCGTTGAGCTTTCAATCAGAAGGTGAGGGGTTCGAGACTGATGCTCATCACACTGTAACTCTCTATGGATGTTACTAGATGAGTTCGGACTTCAATGAATGAGCCAGACACCAAGTAAGCTGGATGTTAACGGTTTTATTCTATACAAAGTGTGAGCCTCCAACAAGTCGCAGCTTGGCTAGTCGACGAACCCCAACGAGAGAGCGAGACTCCGCGGCAACATCCCATAATAGAGTCCTTGAAAGTTCAAAGGTTACACTACTCCCCCTCTCCCTAAGAAGTGTCCCACTTCTATTATGCATGCAAAAAAAAATTAATAATTCAAGCCTAACTAAGCATTATAGTATAAGCAATCTTCTTATGGAATTAACAGCATTTATAGCATTTATGAAATTAAATATTTATTGTATTTATTTAGCTGGTTGTTCCATTGGTTGACATCTGAAGATATTCTCTGAGCAATTGATGACTCCATTGATGAGATTCTTGGTGACAGTTGACATCCTTCCAGCATACGAA
>NW_022710815.1:0-640 GCF_011630105.1 Anneissia japonica
TTTGACCTTGGCTCTAATTATACAGTAGGCCTACAATGTAATCTAACAATTGAAAATGGATCTTAATTAACTTTGAGCTCATTATACAGTAGGCCTAAAATATTAAGTATTCTCACAATTGAAAATGTATCTTATTTGACCTTGACTCTAATTATGCAGCAGGCCTACATTAAGTATTCTCACAATTGAAAATGGATCTTATTTGACTTTGAGTCTCATTATACAATAGGCCTAAAATATTAAGTATTCTCACAATTGAAAATGTATCTTATTTGACTTTGACTCTAATTATGCAGCAGGCCTACAATGTAATCTAACAATTGAAAATGGATCTTATTTGACTTTGAGTCTCATTATACAGTAGGCCTACAATATTAAGTATTCTCACAATTGAAAATGTATCTTATTTGACTTTGAGTCTCATTATACAGTAGGCCTACAATGTAATCTAACAATTGAAAATGTATCTTATTTGACTTTGAGTCTCATTATACAGTAGGCCTACAATATTAAGTATTCTCACAATTGAAAATGTATCTTATTTGACTTTGAGTCTCATTATACAGTAGGCCTACAATATTAAGTATTCTCACAATTGAAAATGTATCTTATTTGACCTTGACTCTAATTATGCAGCAGG
>NW_022710816.1:0-682 GCF_011630105.1 Anneissia japonica
AATATTGTATTTTGGAATATAACTAATTAATCTTGCATTATGTAGACCTATGTATAATAAGCGTATTTATTATATACTGTACGTTTCAAAAACCGAAAGGTCCACTGATTAATCTCAGATAAAAAAGTATAATACATACTCTAAGTATTGAAATACACGCCATCGTGTTGGGATTCAATATTTCGACATTAATTATGTCATCATCAGGAAATCATTCCTAATTAATAATAATTAATGTCGAAATATTGAATCCCAACACGATGGCGTGTATTTCAATACTTGGAGTATGTATTATACTTTCTTATCTGTACGTTTCATTCCAGAAAAAAAGTGATTGGTTACCGTATTTAAAATATCTTATACACTAACACGATTATAAAAGTGGGCCATATAAAAATAGTAGTTATTAATGATAAATCAAATTTATCATATTTATCATATAAACTGAATTATATATTTTTTATTCTACATATTTATTTTTGGTTTTCAGGTATGTTCAAGTTGGTAAAGGATCCCTTTTATTAACTGTTCTCCATTCATAGCTTCGTCAGATCAGGCACCACCACCAAGCAGGTTCCTCTGGTCTGCCTGGAAGATGGTTGATTATTGGTTTAGCAATATATTAATCAACATATTAAAATGCAACTATGTAAATCGTATCAATAATATTAACATAAACATC
>NW_022710817.1:0-877 GCF_011630105.1 Anneissia japonica
AATATTAGTATTATATCATTCTTATATTAAAATTATTATTATTGTTAATACAGTACTCTACTTAAGGCAATGTATAGGCCCTATACATAGAATATACATATTATTAATTTAATATTATCATTATGTTTATTATTTATTAATATTAAAATTATTATTATTATTATAAATAATAATAATAATAATAATAATAATAATAATAATAACAATAATAATAATAATAGGCCTAATAATAATATTGATAAGATTAGTTTTCGGAACAGTGAAAGTAAATTAAAAATACATCAAAGACAATTGAGTTTTATTTTCAATGGAACACCACAGCGATTAATTAGATGATGATGAATTTTACCCTAGAGACTCATTTTCGACAATCTAGAGGTATTTCCCCAAATGTTCCCACCTCAGCCCTTAGGTGTGGACTAGGCTGTAAAGTATGTAGGCCAAAAGTATAAATACATCAAAGACAATGTTTTGAAGTTTTATTTTCCAAGTACATCACATTAATTAAATTTAGTTGCTGCAAATCGCTGGTAAAACGTCATTTGACTATATAAAGGTGATGTGATGACGATGAATTTTCCAACCTCGGGCCCAACCATGTGGGCCTGAGGTGGGTGTGGACTCACAAAATGTCCCCTTCACCTTCAGAAACAGATCTGCGAATCTACTACTACTACTACTACTACTACTAATAATAATAATAATAATAATCATAATAATAATAGGCCTAATCATAATAATAATTATTATTATTATCTGTAATAATATAGTGCCTATAAAAATAATAATTGTGATTAAATTATTATTAATAATATTATTATTATTATTATTATTATTATTATTATTATTGCGGTTATTAGCGGTATTATTATATATT
>NW_022710818.1:0-175 GCF_011630105.1 Anneissia japonica
AAAACATAAAATATTATGCATTGTACTATACAGGCATGTATAAATCAGAGTTTTTGTAATATAACTACAGCTACTATTGCACGTCCACTTAGCTTAATTAAGAATCTTTCGCATTACAGGTTTCGGTTTAAATCAGTAACTTTCTTGGTGATAAATTATTTGAAGCTCTACTCCT
>NW_022710818.1:214-1262 GCF_011630105.1 Anneissia japonica
GTCTTTTCTTGTCCGACCAGAGGTATTGAAGCAAGGTATCCAAGAACCTTTGTGAAAGATAAAAACAAAACAAAAATATTTGAATAAAAGAAGACCGAAATATTATTTTTAAGTTAATTGTATGGTAAATTTAAAAAATGTAAATACTTGAATATCATGTAGATAGTTGAAACAACTGTTCTTCCCGTAGCAATCTACATTGATATACTGCAAGCATTACCAATAATGATGCAAATACTGAAAAATATTCACTATGAACTACAGTATTGCAAACACAGTTAGACATTTCTCTACAAAGAGTGGCACTTAACCTAAAACACATATTCATTCAGTTTTATTACTTTTGATATGCAAAATATCAAATTGAATGTTGTGTAATAGAGCACAGTAATTGCCTAGGTCAATAATGGGCTTAAACTAAAACAATTTAATATTTTGCTATATAATTAGGATCAACACCAAACAACATGTATGGATGGAGAACAAAAGTAAGTTTCAAAAAAAACTTTAAGGCACATCTTTTATTAATAGAATGTGCTTTTTTACATTTAAATACATTTTTCTTTAAGGGCAACTCAGACAGCATCATACTACGAGGTTAAGTGCCATTTATCGTTGAAGAATATTAAGCATTTTAAGATAATATTTACGATTTGACTGTCCCCAATTAATTTAAACTCAATAATCGCCTTTGTACGACTATAATAGTCGTAAAACGACGATTAAGACAAATGCTGTTTACTGTTTGTATAACTTCCTAGGTACCCAAGACTTTAATCAAGAATCAAATAGTTATTACTGTGACACAGTAGGGTAGTCACTTATTGCTGAGGGATAGTGGTATTAGCAAATGTGCAGTATATTCTTGCAAAATTTAACAATAAAAATACCTTTACTGCTTCATCATGGCTGCTCTTCCATCAGTTTTGTACCAAGAGGCAAAATAAATACACATTCAATAGTCGGTTTTTTTCCAGTGTCTGCCACAAACAATATTGCAACAAACATGGCTTCCTGTCAATGGATTGAAAACCTGAAAGAAATACCA
>NW_022710819.1:0-2372 GCF_011630105.1 Anneissia japonica
GATAAATTCGCCCTTGTTATAGTTCGCACTAAATGCATCCGCTCGAACTGGCATCCGCTCGAACTGGCGTCCGCTCGAACTGGCATCTGCTTGAACTGACATCCGCTCGAATTGACTGGCATCCAAGAAAAACACATATATTAATGTTTAATTTTGTTCACGTTAAAACACTGACATAAAACATGAGTGTATATACTGTAGATCTAATCACCAGTGACATGTCGGTCCTTTTCAAATATTTACTTTAATAATACTAATTAGTCATAATAACGATAATAAAGGTGATAAAAACAACAATATTAATAGTAATATTTATTTTAACAATACTAATAGTAATAATATGGTAATAATAACGATATTTAAATATCTGTTTTAATAATACTAATTAGTGATAATAACATTGAAGGTGATAATAGCAATAATAACAGCAATAATAAATTAAAGATAACGTTTATTTTTATAATAATAGTAATACTAATTAGTAATAATAATAATAATTATGATACTTATAATACTAGGCCTACTTAGTAATAATAGGGTAACAATATCGATAATAAAGGTGACAACAACAATAATAATAATAATAATAATAATAATAATAATAATAATAATAATATGAGAAAAATACCAATAAAACACCAGTAACAATATTTTTAAAATTACTATTAAAGTAATAATACTAAGACTAATATATAATAATAATACGAATTTAAAAAATCGAGAATTTTGTATTATTTATATGGTAACAATAATAATATCAGCAAAAATTTAAACAATACAAAATGTTAAAGCTAAGACTAATAATTAATATTAAAACTAATGGTAATAAAAACAACAATAATAATAACAATGACACGAATAATGACAGCAATAACAACAATTGTGGCCGAGTTGACTGCAGCCGGACTTTTTGTGGCCGAGTTGATTTGTGGCTGAGTCGACTTGTGGCCGAGTTGACTTGTGGCCGAGTTGGATCGAATTACTAGAGGGATTGTTTATATTTGGTCTGTAATAGTAAATATTGTATAAAAACTGGTTTAATTTTATAGTTTTTTTTTTAAACAAAATGTATTTGTGAAGTCACAAAATTGCATTGTAATATTTTTATGCTGTTGAAATAATTGATGTGGCAAAAAAAAATTTTTTTTTTATTCCCACATCAATATTTCCTGAATTTTTGACGCGAACGGGAGTGATAATCTAGAATATATTTTCCTATTTGCACTTATGCCGGCGCCGGCAAATATGCCAACATCGATATTTTGCCAGTCTATTTCTCGGATTGGCTAATGTAAATTATGACGTCATCAGACTTCCGGCAAACTGACAATACATATTGATAAATGCCATGCGTGTGACTGACATAATAATATAAATGCAGGCCTATATATTTGAACGCCATGGCTAGAGATACGGTACCGTATTTCTACTTCAATTTGCTAAAGGTACTTTAAATGGATTTGCGTCACCATCAGCCAATGAAGAGCCAGAATGTGCGTTACGTTATCTATTAAGACTGGCACTGCAGATCACACACGATGATCGGTGAAACGCAAACGATAACGTTAAAAAGTACAATACTGTACTTACTGTAGTACTGTCATCAATAAATAGGCGTATGGTTCCACTCAGTAAGTGCCATGTCATTTATGTGTATAGCCATTATCAAACAAGGACAAAATCCTGTACCAAACTCTTGGCATATGCCACCAGGCCTTGCTTAAATTCTTCGCTTGGCGAAGAACCTAAGCAAGGCCTTGCTTGGATACTTCGTTTATGGCAGCGGCCCTGCTGTTGTGACAGATCGATCTGGGTGGCATATATCAGTCATACTAATTCATCCATGGTCAAGTTCTCAACCCCCAAAATCTCATCCCAAGTTATAGTCCAAGAAGCCTAGGTTATGTAATATATTCAAAATTACCACGCCTTATTCAACAAACATATTCATACACTTTGAATGCACATGTATAACTGATATCTCCTTGATTTACCCAACTTTACATAGACTTTGTCTCTGTTATGGTACTTAGCCCAATCGTAAACATCGTTCGTTTCAGATCGAGAGAATGAGTTTCCACAATCATGATTGTTGGTGTCAAATTTATCCAATACACCTTTGAATCTGATTCGGGCCCATTTAAAGTGCTAGTAATCCTATAAGAATCAAGAATCCTCTTATTTTCAGTTTACAGTACTGTATATTTAGTTTTTTAGTGCATATGTTCTCATGTAAAAAGATTAGACCAAAGACTGAGTAGTACTGTATGTCAACTCTCTTATATAAGCGAAGGCATAAGCAAGCTGGCCTGGGCCCACGTCCTGAGGATTCATGCCTTCCTTGACATGGCTATATGATAAATGACATGACT
>NW_022710820.1:0-652 GCF_011630105.1 Anneissia japonica
TGGTCCGTAGAGGAGTGGCCAACGTCTCAGAGTTGTGGAAGTCAGGAACTTCCAGAAAGAGTTAAAGTAGTGCTGGCTGCCGATGTTGAACCAGTAGTCACACTGACAAGCCTTTTGAATCCAAAGAAAGTTGGTGATTGTCACAAACTCATGAGAGTGACTGCCAGAGTTGTAAAGGCATGCAGTAGAAGAAGCTTGAAAGCGTTGGTGGAAGACCTGTCAGTAGAGGATTTGAAGAAAGCAGAGTGTTTGTGGGTTAAAGAGCTTCAAAAGCCCATATTGACACTACTAAGAGAAAACAAGTCAGAATTTGACAAAAAGTATGCCACATTGGGCCCCAGACTGAGAGAAGACGAGGTTATAGTAGTAGGCGATAGAATCAAGAACCACGTACATTTTAGTTACAATCATGAAACTGTACCGTTGTTGCCATGTGATCATCCTGTTACCAGATTAATAGTTGAAAACGTACACGCTAAAGGACATACAGGGATATCAGCAACAGTTGCGAAAGTAAGATCACACTACTGGGTGATTAGATTGAGGCAACTAGTGAAGCGTGTAAAGCATGATTGCATCCCATGTAAGAGATTTGAGAAGGAAGCGGCGGGGCAGCAAATGGCGACCCTCCCCATCCACAGGTTGAAGCCAT
>NW_022710821.1:0-1014 GCF_011630105.1 Anneissia japonica
AACTGTCGGGGATATGGTACCTTCATACGACTACTCCATAGAGATAATAATAAAAATACTAGAGCCAAAGATACTAGAAATACAAGATAGAGTTCTCCACACAAAAAAAGTGTTCCACTGTGTTCCCCTGTGTTCCAACGAAATGCATGGTGGGAATACGAAAAATGGGATGCCCCCTACAGCTGGATCTAAAAAAACTTGTGCCAAACTTTCGTTACCAAGTCGTCGCGTATTTTATTATCAATTCTCAACAAAGATACTAGATATAAAAACAAACTGGAAAGACACCCAGACTGACATCGGTGAATACATAACCTCCTTGGTGGCGGTAGAAATCGTTGCTTTTATCCAAATAATACACAAAACAATTAAAGCATAATCATGAATCGGTAAAGAATAATAACAACAATACAGGGCAGAATCGCATGGCTGGACGCACTCTTAGCAACAGAAGGGTGCCCTGTACGTTGGGCACGAAGTATAGGCAAATTTCCATGGTTAAAAAGAAGGGCGCCGCCTACGTTGGGCACGACTTCCGCCTCATTTTTACAATGCGAGAACTCTATCTTGTATTTCTAGTATCTTTGCTAGAGCGCTAACCGCAATGTATTCGATGTTCGAAATACGCAGAACTGTGTGGGTACCATCCAAGATGGCTGCCATAGATTTAGCCAATCAAATTTCGCTAAGCACCATCGTTTGCAATTGCACCCTCAATTTACTCAGAGGGTTCAGTACAGCTAGCTACCCGTATGTTTGAAACTCGAGCGTTGCGGTGTTTGGGTGTAATGTACATGATTTTAATTTTCATTCCTTGGCACTTTATTTTTGAATAAGATGCTCCACTTGGCCTCGTTTTGGCTACAATAATTTAATAATTTGTTATTACTATTACTCATTATCATTAATGAAATAATAGTCAGTCAGAGGGCTTATTAATATGTAATAACATGTATACTAAGCCTGAAGGTGGCGCTTTACTACGACGGCCATCTTGGATGGTACACATACATA
>NW_022710822.1:0-809 GCF_011630105.1 Anneissia japonica
CCCATAGTATGCCAATATCCAAATTTATCCATCACATACAGTAAGCTATGTTGATAACTGATCCGGTATGTTGGTTCCTATCTGTAATTTGTGTAATAAGAGTTGTAGGACGAACACTTGCACATTTAAAGTCATTTCAGCACGTGTATTATAGTGAATTTTTGGTTGGAAAAAAAAAAATAAAAAAAAAAAACATATTAATAAAATATGTAAAATAAAGTCAAAGTCTAATCATTACTATAATAACGTTACAGTATGCCAATATCCAACACATTACAGTAGGTTAGGTATTGATAACAGTACAGATACGTTATGTTGGTTCCTACCTGTAATTTGTGGAATAGTTGCAAGACGAATACTTCCACATCTTAGCGATTCCCCAATTGATGCTCCGTTTGTTGTAACAAGAAAATAATTTCAAAACAAAATATAAATGAAAAATTCCAAATAATGTCAAATGTAGGACCAATTTATAGAAATGTAATCATTATTATAATTGTGTATAGTATGCAAATATCCAGCACATACACTTGACTAATTAGCACTGAAAGAACTAAAAGTATTATTTCAGCATAATGACAAAATATTTAAATAAATAAAATAAAAAAGTGTTGATAACAATACAGTATCCTTATTTTCGTTCCTACCTGTAATTTTTGAAACAGATGTAGGGCGAATACTTGCACACTAAGGCAAACACCAGTATGGTAACGATTTCCAAGTTGGTGCTCCGTTATTTTTGCGAAAAAAAAAAGAAGCAATTTCCAAACAGTTTATCAATAAAACATTCAAATTAATGTTGAATTTTG
>NW_022710823.1:0-1055 GCF_011630105.1 Anneissia japonica
TGCACGTTTACAAACGCCATTGATTAGAATGAAAATAGACGCGCTAAATTTCGTTTTTTTTTTTGTTTGTTTTGTTTTGTTTTTTTTTATGAAAGAAAGAATTTATTGAACATTTATCTACATAAAAACAAGAATAATATTGTAGAAATTGTATTTCTAAAGATGCATGTAATTCATATTTTATTTTGTAGACAATAAATATTCAGTAAGATATACTAAAAACGATTATTAATTCTGAAATGTGCATCTCAGCTATGTTATAAAGTCTTAAAATAATAATTTCGAATTATGCTATATTTTGGGCTCTGACTTAATTTAACGATGGCCCTATCAGTAGTAATGGCAGTATTTGTGCTTTTTTTAGCCATGTAGTAAAATAGTACCGGTACTATTATTATGAGAGTCAAGAAGAAGTAGTAGAAGAAGAAGAAGAGGAGGGGGAAAAAGAAGAATAGCTTTTTTTTTGTTTTATAATATATAAACGTGTTGAGTATATTGATATTGATTATGCGATGAGTTTTTTTTTTATATCTTTCGGTGTGATTTAAACATGCCAATTCTCAGAAAATAATTTCTAATTTTATTATATTACCACCTTTTCATTACATAGATCTTTTTCAAAACATAGGCCAAACTGCTTTTATAACATTATTATAGACCCATTAAACACAAAAACTGCCACCGTGGCCCCAGGCACCTGAACCCCACCAGGGGTTGCGACAGCGGGGGGGGGGGGGACTCTAATATCGATTTAATAATCCTTTGAAACCCCTGAATTGTCAAAATTTTCGGGGGCTTCACCCCCAGGACCACTTTTGGAACCTATTAATTGAAGCTCGACCACGCCCACTTTGCTTTCGTGGGGAAAATCTGGCCCCTCGTCGGGGCCAGAAAAGGCAGGATATGCAAGAGTTCAATTAATCATTTGTCCTGTTTATCTCGATTTTTCTTACTATTTTATCATGCTTTTTGGAATAATAAATTCTGAAGAAACAATTTTGTTATAAAAATTCTTACATCCCTTAGAGGTTTTAACAAGTAGGCCTATATTAATA
>NW_022710824.1:0-1010 GCF_011630105.1 Anneissia japonica
GGTTGGCTCGGAGAGCAACACAATATCATTTATCTTTACGTTTCTTCTATCAACATGCCATTTTTACGTGGCACAAGATGTGGAAATACATCTCTGGACCAGATTTTCCAAAATGCTTCCACGATTCTCTGAACAAATGCAAATCTGTTTCTCGGATCTTTAGTTTCCTTAAATGGTCCTTGGGGTACTCTCGATGAAGAACGCCCCAGTAGTATGTCATTAGGACATAGATATGAACCATCATCTGGGTCATTTGGGACACGACCAATGGGTCTTTGATTCACAAGGTTCGCAGCTTCTTTTAGATAAGTATATAGTTCAAACGGTTTCATCCTTTGACTACCAACAGCCTTCCTCAATGCATTTTTGCAGCTCTTCACGAGTGCTTCAACACAACCGTTATGGTGGGGTGAAAGAGGTGTAATGAATCTCCAGGTGGTTTGATGCCCTGCACAATATTCTTGTAATTTCTCTTTGTCCCAACCTTGGATCATGCTTCGTAATTCTTTATCTACCGACACAAACTGAGTGCCATTGTCACTCTGTAGATACGCTGGCTTTCCTCGAATGGCAAAAAAGCGTCTTAATACTTGCAGGAATTCTTCAGTTGAACAATTAACGGCGAGTTCGAGGTGCACGGCACGGGTGTTCATACACGTAAATATTACGCCATAGTGCTTGGTCATTGTTTTACGGCTTATTTTTACTTCGTAAGGCCCGAAATAATCAACCGCAGTACAATGGAATGGAGGCGTAAAAGGCATATTTCGCTCCTTCGGTAGATCTGCCATGTACTGCTGTTCAGTCTTGCGTTCGAAAGACCTGCATTGGAAGCATCTGTACTTTATAGTCTTTGCCAGTCTTGTTACTCCTATAATCCAGAATTGCTGTGATACCTTGGCTGCGGTGGTTGCAACTCCATAATGACCTGTATCATGCACATGTTTTGTGATTAAGTAAGATATGTGGTGGCCTTGAGGTAGAAGAACAGGATGCTTGGTATCATAAGA
>NW_022710825.1:0-2105 GCF_011630105.1 Anneissia japonica
CGCCCTCTATTTTCAATGTGTTTACATCTTTCAAGAAAGAAAGATGAGAAGGCTCCAAAAAAGCCTTCTTTATGACCATGATGACGTCACCAAAATAAAAATAAATGGACACGTCCGAAAGAGAATTGATTTAGCTAGAACATACTCACAGGTGGGAGACAATCAATCAAGATAAGCGAGTACGTTCAAACGAGAATAAAAAGTAATAACGTCATAAATAAAATTATACTTTTTCTTAGTTCAAATGGCAATATGATGACGTCAAAATGTCCGATCAGCCATTATGATCTATAAAATCGTATCTACAACTCATGTGCTTTCAGAATATGTAATAAAAATTGTGGGTCACCTTTCATCCTATGGAGCTATAACTGATTAAAAACATGCATGGTTTTATGCATATATAAATGTTGACGCATGCGTACGCGCACGTAAAGTCGCGCGAACGGAAAATTAAGGTACCTGACATTCAACCTTGACCTGAAGATTATGCTCACCTAATATGATTCAGAAATGACGAATGGTTAAAATTATATGGGGTCATCAACGTTTTAAAGAAAGAGAAATGAGGGGGTCAGAAAAAACAATTTTTTGACCATGATGACGTCATCAAAATGTAAAAAGAAGTCAAATATATAAAAGAGAATTGTTTCAGCTATTACATACTCAAAGTTGGAAGACGATCAATCAAGGTTAAGCGAGATACGCTCAAATGCGTATTTTAAAAAATGACGTCATAGCTATAATTCACTTTCTTTGAATTCAGATGCCAATATGATGACGTCACAATGTCCGATTAGCCATTAAGATCCATAAAATCCTATTTACAACTTATGTACTTTCAGAATATGTAATAAAAATTGGGGGTCACCATTTAACCTAAGGAGCTATAACTGATTAAAAATAGGTCCGATTTTAGCATAATTTCACTGTATAGCGGCACAAATACGCACAAAGATACCTATGTTTGATGCGCACGTACGATATTGCTATTAGCCAAAAGATGACCAAAAAGAATGCAAATTTGTGAAAACAATGTCAGAAATCCAAAATATGAAAAAAAAAACCTAATTTCTAGCTTTCATACGTTCTGCGCAAGCAAAAGTGCGCGCGCGTAGTGGTAAATTATGAAAAATTTGAAATGCTCAAAATGGCCTAAAACGTGCTCTAAATTAGTCAAAAAGTGATTTCGAGCATTTTGAAATTTTGACGCACGCGTGCGCGCGAGTTATAAAGCGCACGCGTCTAATTAGGGTACAGTACATTCAACATTAACCCGAAGTTAATGCTCACTTAATACGATTTCGAAATGGCAATTGGTTAGGCTGATATGATCGATCATGTAAAAACGCAAAATTGCACGTAGATGACGTCACGCATGACTGAGCACGTTGAAAAGCTTACCATGACTATTCCAGACCAAGTACAATGTTCGTTGACAACGATTGTGCGGTAACTCGTGGCATTTTTTGAGATATCGTGCGAACAGAAAAGGGGAGAAAGAAAGAAGAATAAGAAGAACTAGATTTGAACTCGTCACTGAGGACGAGTTAGGTGATCCGCCGCACTTTGACCCTCACGAAGCACGCGCGGTTCTGATTGAAAAGTATAATATTCTAAAACATGCTCTTTTTAAAGAGTAATTTTGAGCATTTCAAAAGGAATTTTAAAGAAAAAGTACTTTTGAACATTTTAAGGACTTACGAATGTGTACACATACGTCTTAACGTCCGTGCGCACGGTAGTATTAATACAGTGTCAGAAACCCAACACGTGTAACCGAAACGTAATTTCCAGCTTCAGTACGTGCTGTGGGCGTTGTAATGAGCGTACGGCGCGTTAATTTTGGAAAGTTTTGGAATATTCAAAATAACCTGAAACGTGCATTAAATTATCTGAAAAGTGATATTAACAATTTTAAAATGTTAACGAACAAGTACGAATACCTTATACGACGTGCCTGACGACGGTAATGGCACATGAATTTAAACCTTGTCAAGTTTAATTTAAAACCCCTGTTGGTTGGTAATGCCACACGAATTTGCCTTTACAGTATAAGAACTATCGGTCTGATAGTGTCGAAATACAGTCTGCCGCCCTCGATT
>NW_022710826.1:0-941 GCF_011630105.1 Anneissia japonica
AGTGGATCGCCCTGGAAATGCCTTTGTTAAAAGAGATATAGTTAGATGACCACTGTTTAGTTACAATTTTTCCCGAAATATTAGAGTAAAGATTTGTTATATAACGATTGACATTAGGGTCAATACCACATTTATTTAGGGAAAATGTTATGAGGTCATGTGGGACGGATCCAAAGGCATCTTCCAGGTCGAACCAGGTAAAATGTGCAGTGCGAGAATTAGCTTTAGCGTGTTTAATTACTTTGTGGCAATATTATGTTCAACGCATCCATTTTTGTTCTTTAAAAAAAGCTTTCTGTAATTCAGAATTTATAATTTTATTGTCCACGAGAAAACGTTCAAGCCTGATTGAGATAATCTGATGGAACACTTTTCCTATACATGATGACAAAGCAATCATACGGAAGTTGGCAGGGTCTTGGGTGTCACCCTTTTTATGTATGAGAGCTATTCGACATGATGACGAAGATGAGGGTGGAATCCCAGTGTTCAGTATTTGTTGAATAGGGTTGCCATGAAGTGGTGAGTACATGGGAGTTTCTTGAGAAGCCCGTATGGGATGTTGTCAGGACCAGGAAAGCTTTTTCGCTTTAGTACTTTTTTTATGTCTTTTGGTCTATCCCATCCGTATTAAACTGTATCATTTCAGCAGGTAAAGTACGGAGCTCAGGTATCCATGAGAGAGAGTTTAAGTCGATAGATGTTGAAATTTCGTACTTCTGTGTAAATTATTTATCAGCTGTTTCTTTGTTGAATGTCGGTCCTAATGGACTACTATTAATGGTTCCGTTAAAAAGTGATTTTGAATACTTCCAGAAGTCCAATCTATATTTCTTTTCTTCGTACATTGTATTTCGTTTACTCTCAACCTTTGTTTTCTCTTTTTTCAAATAGTCGTAGACTCTCAGAGTTTCAAAAAATCTTGATTTATCGATATTAGT
>NW_022710828.1:0-531 GCF_011630105.1 Anneissia japonica
TGTTTTAGGAAATAATCATCAAAATTAACTAATAAGTAAAAATAATTAATGACAAAACACAGTTTCTCTTGGTTAAAGCAATAGAAACATGAAGCAATGGAGTGGACTGAATAGCTTGCATGTAGGCCTAAAGATGCTTGTTTTCCAATCCCACTAGGTCCTGTGTTCATGTTAGGCCTACTGCAGGGTTCTTCTCATGACTCCACTCCGTAAGACTCATAAAGACTTTTATAAAGTACCATTCCATCCTGTAAGTGGTGAGTTATGTACTTTACTGTTGGAAGGTTTTTATATAAATAACATTAAATTACCATAAGAATGGCAAAATTGGTAAGATGATCACAGTGGCAAACTTGACGGTCACTTCCGTCTAAAGATCCATTTGCCAAATAGCAGCCCTGGCTTGACCAACCACCAACACCACCAAGACCGAAATCCCAAAATACACAGCTTGTTTCATTATTGTTTTTGGACTCCTAGAATAAAGAACACATAAATCCAAGTGAAGGATTATGTATGTATGTATGTATG
>NW_022710829.1:0-588 GCF_011630105.1 Anneissia japonica
TAACATTGTCACTTTTTGCACAAAAGTGCTTATCTCGCCGAGTTGAGCACTTAGTGCAAATTTTTGACTTTCCGCCACATTTCGAGAACTTTTCTGAAAAACTTCAAACTTTCATTGGAATAGTGTTTGTTTCAGGCTATCTCACTTTGCCTAACAAAAAAATTCCATTTTGACTCAACTTTTTAACATTATCACTTTTTGCACAAAAGTGCTTATCTCGCCGAGTTGAGCACTTAGAGCAAATTTTTGACTTTCCGCCATATTTCGAAAACTTTTCTGAAAAACTTCAAACTTTCATTGGAATAGTGTTTGTTTCAGCCTGTCTCACTTTGCCTAACAAAAAAAAATTACATTTTGACTCAACTTTTTAACATTGTCACTTTTTGCACAAAAGTGCTTATCTCGCCGAGTTGAGAACTTAGTGCAAATTTTTGACTTTCCGCCATATTTCGAGTACTTTTCCGAAAAACTTCAAACTTTCAATGGAATAGTGTTTGTTTCAGCCTATCTCACTTTGCCTAACCAAAAAAAATGTATTTTGACTCAACTTTTTAACATTGTCACTTTTTGCACAAAAGTGCTTATCTC
>NW_022710830.1:0-1222 GCF_011630105.1 Anneissia japonica
GGACATGTATTATAGTGTAGTAGGCCTTCGGTTATTATTTTTTTTTTTCCGGCCTCTGCAATCACAGCTTTACTATCTACTCTCATCGTTCTCAATCATATCATACATTTTTTTAATGAAGAGCACCTCATATAATGTCCTAAGTTTGATAAATTTGTAGAGGATGTCACATGCATTCATCAGTCAGAGAGTTGTTTGGCAGGATGCATTACACGTACGCAACTAACGCATCGGGTGAATTATTGAAAAATGCAGAGCATTGTCAAAGGTACGGTTTATTTATAACGTAGTTATAATGTTATATCTTATACACATCTTAGTGCTGTGGCCTATGATGTACATAGGAGAGGCTTATAGCCTAGCTAGGCCCTGAGGTTTAGGCTATAGCCAAGGCTTCCTAGGCGTAATTTACTTGCTAGGGCGGCTAGGGTAGGTCTACACTATACACTGTGGCAGCTGCTGGGGGATGTTTACATTTGAAAACCCAAAATATAAAGAGATTGGTATACTATTATCTCATTTATAATAATTGTTTTAGTGAATGTTTTAGGCGCTTCTTAGCCTTTCTGGACAAAACAGCAATAAACCAAACGGCAATATTATAAGTCAAAACTGGATTGGAATTATTAATATCAAGATAATTAATTTTTAATTACTAATTATGCATGACTATTAAATGTAATTTTACATATTTTATGGATTAACAAAATATATGTTTTAATTTTTTTGATAAACAGAAATACCGAAAAAAAAAAAGAAGCTACGCCAACAGACGCCCCTGGACCTCTGGAGAGAAAAGCTGTGTAATCGAATTGTTTAAGAATGAAATTGAGTCCGGTGTTACCCCAAATGTACAGGCATGCATGCAGGCACTGAACGAAAACCCCATTCTTATGAATCGCAGTTGGTCAAACATCAAGGACTTTGTTATTGCTGAAAGAAAACGTAGATTCAGAAAACTTAAACATTAAATCTACAATTGCTATGTTTATCATACAGGTAATTATTTTTATTGCACTTCAATGGTGCATATAATTAGTGAAATTGCAACATTTTATATTCTTAAAAAAGAATTCTGCCACAAAATACATGAGAAAAAAATAATGGTTTTCTTCATACACTAATAATTACACTTATTTGACTTTTAAGTAGGAAGAAAGATTTTTTATTCATAATTTTCACAGGATTGACCTTTATAATGATTCAAACGTGGTTTATATAT
>NW_022710831.1:0-806 GCF_011630105.1 Anneissia japonica
TTTTCAAGAGTGGAAAATCTTGAATTTTGAAGAACTTAATTACTTTTAAGTTCTTCAAAATTCAAGGTGTTCCCCTCTTGAAAATTATTATAATGAATCAATGAACTCAGGGAAAGGGATGTTCGAGTTCTTCCCGGGAAATTGTTGATTTCTAAATGGTGAACAAGGAGATTTCCCGACTTCTGAAGTATTTTTTAATGACTTAATTTAAAAGACACCTCAGAAATCGGGAAAGCTCATTTCCCGCCTTCTATGAATCAAAATTTTCCTGGGGAAGAACCCCCGGACCCCCCTTTCTTTTTGGGATTCATAGATTCATGGAACATTCGTATGCAAGTACTCATTTTTTTAAATTGTTATGTATGTATACACACATAAGCCCTATTTACTGTAATAACAATGGGAAAAAATTACCAGACCGTTTTCAAGATGGGAAAACCTTGAATTTTTAAGAACATAAAAGTAATTAAAAGACACCTCAGAAGTCGGGAAAGCTCATTTCCCGCCATCTAGAAATCGAAATTTTCCCTGGGGAGGAATGTTGACCCCACCACCTAGATTTGATTCCAGATCTGCATGATTCATATTCCCATTCATCTTATAAACAGTGGCGTAACAGGCGGGGCAGGGGGCAGACTGTTCCCCCCTCCCCACTGACGGTTTTTACCGAGCTGACCAAGCCGTAGTATCGGGCTGGGTAAGAAGAGAAAAGAAAGAGGGGAGAGGGAGGGAAAGAGAAAAAAGGGGAAAGAAAGAGAAAGGAAAAAGGAAAAGAGAAGAGAAAAATAAAGACAAGAATAAAAAGG
>NW_022710832.1:0-583 GCF_011630105.1 Anneissia japonica
GACGACCTCGCACTCGGCGGCGTCCCTCCAAACTTCGTCGTCGCCTTTATCATCTCGTTTCAGCACAGAAACAGTCCACCGTCGGTCGGTGTCCAATCGGAGAGGAAACGATAGGGTCAACGCTTCCTCGAAAGACGATCCCGGAGGACCGCACCCAACGACGGACGGGACCGACGTGTCGCGTTCGTTTTCGATCTGCGATCGCGCCCCTTCGTCCACATAAACGTATATCGCCTTCGTGGTTCTCGGAGGGATCGCTCCTTTCGGAATATGCAGATCGATCCCGGCGCCAACGATGGACAGACGACCGCCACGGGCGTCGAATATCCCGGCCGAAAAGGTGGACGTTTCGCAACTCTTTCCCACAACTTCTCCAAGACTGCACATAGATACCTTTCTGTCGAAAGTTTGGAGCATAGAATCCAAATCCTTTCGGCATTCGTCGTCGTCGTCGTCATTGTCAACATAACGGTCTAAAATAAACAAACGTACAAAATATTTTTTTTTTAACATTGTCCCTTTTATTTCATTTCTGTCTTCGTTATAACAACAACAACAACATGTACTTTATTTAATTCTGAGT
>NW_022710833.1:0-998 GCF_011630105.1 Anneissia japonica
CCGCGAGCACGTACGAGATTATTTTGACGGCAGATGTGCTGCTGTTGCTGCTTCTCCTCCTCCTCTTCCTCTTCGATTCAAATCTGCATCGTGTGATGTTACTGCGACGATGGGAAGAATATGTACCGAGATCGAGGAAAATAATATGGAATTCTTCAAAGTTATTTGCGATAATTTGAAAATAGAAACTTTCGAACAATTCGAATACATTGCAAAACAAGTTTTCGTGAATGACGACGATGACAACAACAACATGTTCGTTACGTGGGGTAGAATCGCCACCCTGTTGACATTCTGAGGAAAGATGGGCGAGCAGGGCAATGCCAACGTACCTTGCTGGACCGTACGTTTCGTCGATCGGTATCTGGAAGATTGGATTATGCGTCACGATGGATGGGACGGATTCGTTGATTTCTTTTCTCCAACACCGATGCCCGTATCGAAACCGATGATCGTCAGTTTGGGAATTATTGGACGAAAACTTGTTTTGCAATGTATTCGAATTGTTCGAAAGTTTCTATTTTCAAATTATCGCAAATAACTTTGAAGAATTCCATATTCTGTCCCGACAACAGAGAGTTGTTGTCGGGACAGGAACCATCATCGGTCTTGTCTCTCGTGGAACATATGTTCGTGAACCAGAGCAGTCTGGGAGGGCTTCCGATTTCGAACAGGGCGTGGTAGGTGTCGGACATGCATTTCTCATGTTCTAAGAAAGCGAACACGAGGATGATGTATATTCGGTTTTTGGTGGCGTCCGTGTTCACGATCTTCCACCAGACGACGTACACTGGCTTGGTGCCGATGATGGGAGTAAGGTCGATCGAGAACAGGATTTCCTTGTCGTCGAATCTCATGTGCACCTCGCCGTGCTTTTTGCTGGACATCCACGCCGCTTTTCTGTAGACGCCGCATAGTTTGTCGACCAGCTTGGTGGTAGTTCACGAGTCTTTCGGCAAACGCACGCACCTCTTTCGAATTTACGTCGTTCGTCAGTT
>NW_022710834.1:0-180 GCF_011630105.1 Anneissia japonica
AAAATATCATGTCGGCAGTTTTTATGTGTGATAACAGAACCTAAATCGAGGTAAGGCTAGGCCTATAGCCTAGCAGCGTTGGATAGGGAATGTTTTCGGCGCCTACGATATTTCTTCTCACGACCTATCGCAAAATCAAACATGAAAAATTCATCCGCATTTATTTTTTGTGTGGAACAC
>NW_022710834.1:198-1202 GCF_011630105.1 Anneissia japonica
TCAAATTTCAGTCTTATTTTACATTTTTTTCATTCTTAGGAATGTCTAAATTCAGTTAATCTAGCAATTCTGTATTATATTTATAAATCTTTATAACATTATACAAAAATTAGATTTTTCTTAAAAACTGAAATTTTGCCGGGAATGGGGCTTTAATATTGGTACAGTGCAATTCACTCAAGAGCTTATCATCTGTGTGGCCAACATTGTAATACGTCATAGATAATTAGAATATCGTCCTAGATTACTCGTCGTCGCATATCAATAGTCCACCAGAAATACGGATGTGAAGCACCAAAGTTGGACATAATTGCAACAAAACGTTTTTTTATGAATATATATAGTTACATTTTATATCTACAACATACAAAAAGTTTACCAAAATATACCCACGGGAAAAGTGATTTTTATAGCAAAGAAAACTGAACTATTTCACTGGGCTTATACGCCCTGCCTAGGATGTGTGTGCTGTGCCTTGGTTACGAAGCGCTTTAATTTGATTTGCCGCTGACGCTTTTGATTGGTTAACATACCTTCAACAGTCTGCGCGTACTCATTTACGCAACACACGTACGTACGTACGCAAGTACGCAAGTTCGTACGTACGTCACGTCCCAGAATGTAAACACGGAAATTGTTAGATATTATATAGTAACCGCTGTAATATTTAATTTTTAGGGTAGATGGATCTACAACAATAATTCAATTTTAATTTTAAATACAATGATACGTACGATTAATTGACAAATAGTGAGGCCTGTCCAGTGTGTGCCGACCCAGCTGAGACTCAGGAGTCGGGAAAAAAGTATGTAATCTTATATCAATAGGCCCTATATAGGAATAGGCCTATTATTATATTTTCTTACCTAAAAACACCAATTAAAATGTTATAGCTAATACAATAAACAAAATTAATTTGCAAATAGTGTAAAATAATTGATATTTTAAAAAGTATAATAATTGATATTTTCTTCAAAAAAAGGCATTACGGGCTATATTTAATG
>NW_022710835.1:0-905 GCF_011630105.1 Anneissia japonica
TAAATCTGCACATTTACCCGTGGTCTGCAATGACACTCGCCTTGATAGCGAGAGGTTGCATGTTCGAATCCTGCCAGAGTTAAGTTGAGTTGTTGGACGGTTAAAATGCTTACAAGAAAACGCAAGCGAAAGTAACACAAAACACTTTTTAGATAGAGGTGAATTGAGGATTGAAGACATTATATTGCCAGAGTATTGGCAAGTCATCCCCTAAAGAAAATATGCAGTACCTTACCTCATAATAAGTACATGGCATAATAAAAATTGAGTAGGTATTTGTGTAAAAATGCTTATAATATGCCTCCGTCAACATCTACCATAGTACCCACTACTAGGTAAGGGCTAGATCACCAAGGAGTTCACACGTCAAAGTAAACTCATTATTGGTGTAATCGCAGTGAACTGTTGGCTAACGCTAGTCTAAAAAGACAAATTAAGCTCAAACTCCAGTCTACATTGTTCCTTAAACATTGTATCTCAACAGATGTACATTTCACATGCTATTTCTATGAGAAGTTGCTATACGAAATAGGTCATGAAATTGCTTTTCTTTGCAACGATCTCGTGTAGTTTACACAGTTGAAGCATTCAATCGCAGAATGAAGTACCCTCTGGATGTTTTTGCATCATACATAAAAAATACGGCCTAAAATAACGTCGTGCTATGCTCAAAACAAACAAGAAGTATGCTCTTGTAAGACATTTAAAGACATCTTACATACTGACATATTAACGATGTTCTTTTTCATAACATATTTTAGTATAATGTCGTATTTTGATACATAGTGTATTTTAATATTGTGCTTGTAAATTATTGGAATTTTTTAAGTTTTTAAACATACATAATATATAATAGATATATAATATATATATATATATATACAAACATACACACCCACCCACAC
>NW_022710836.1:0-315 GCF_011630105.1 Anneissia japonica
CACAAAATCGCTCCTAATTATTACAAAATGCTATAGCATGCATTGCATTATATATTGCCAGCGTATCTAACCGTTGGTTTTTTTTTTTATAATGTGGCATGAAATTTGTTAGAAATTGATCGTCTCCGGTGATTGCAGATTGATCTATATAATATGAAGAATGTTATCTATAGGCATGCACATGTACAGGACATAATAACGTTACTTTTTCAGGTCCCAAAAACACCCAAATTAATGAAAATTTAAATGAAATATTAATGAATTATGTGTTTGAGAAATCTATTATGCAAGACCCTCAAAATGCTACTTTGTCAC
>NW_022710836.1:413-876 GCF_011630105.1 Anneissia japonica
AGTATGCATTACATTTTTTTGCCCGCTCTTCTACCCGTTGATTTTTAATAATGTGCTGAAATTATCAGCTCCAGTGATTGCAGATTGATCCATGTCATCTGTAGGCCTACAGATGTAAAGAACATGAATTACAATTTCACAGTGGTGGATTCAGGGGAGAAGAACCCCCTAAAATTATAAAAGAAAATGGAGAAAAGAGAAAAATCATAATTGAAGTTTGTCTGAGAGTCCACTTTCCGGGCATTTTGAGGTGCCATAATCATAAATTATATTACCTCAGCCCCAGTCATGGTGGGGCTGAGGTAGTATTGACCTTCTGTCTCAAGTTCCTCCCTTCACCCCCACCCTCTATTTCTCCTGCTTTTACTGTAGGTCCCTAGACAATACTCAAATGAATAAAAATTTAAATCGCGATATTACAAATTATGGATTTTAGAAATCCATTAAAAAAGGCCCTCAAAAT
>NW_022710837.1:0-1380 GCF_011630105.1 Anneissia japonica
ATACAGGCCTATATATATGTAATAATTTAAATGTTAATTTTTTTTTGATGAACACAAATATGCTTACAAAACTTGTAAGTTCTATTTCTGAAGATTTGTAAAAAACAACTCATAATTTTAAGCCATCGAGATGATGAAATCAAATCAGTTGCCACGTAGATGTACGTTAGTGAGCATTTCTAACTTGCCTTTGTTTAGCACTATATCGAAAGGTATGTTCTGGGAAATTCCAGAAGGAGTAGAAATAATCACTCACTTTTTTTAAACACTGGAACCCTCTTCGAAGAGGACTTCTCTAATCAGCGAATGGAAAATCCTTTAAAATATGATCTAGAAAATTATGAAAAGTTTTCTACAGTATTATTCCCCTGAACTCACCGTACTGAAAGTAAATAGTAGATAAAGCTGAATTACGAAATCAAAGACGTATTAACAATATTACCGATATAAGGTAGGGATGGGCTCAAATATATGCGTCAGCAAAATTAATGAAAAAAATCTGTCGCCATTTTGTATTGCCTAACCGCAATTATCATAGTTTGGAATAGTGAACTGTCCATTCATTAAGCCTCACAAATTTAATATTTATATATGATATTGATAAAGGGGATTACGTGCAGGAAGGTTATGTTAGTTTAGAAACTTACACGTAAATAAAGTAGACTTACGCATGTATACTGAATAAGCCTAAATACTGTTCATTATATGAAAATAAATTCTTTTTATAATTATAGTATTTGGTGATCCAACAGAAACAATGTATTTTTAAAACTTGTCAAAATGCATCCTATGTTTTTAATATTTAATTTGAATCACTACGTTTGATCAATAAGTCATTATTTTTTGTAAAAAAAAAAATCACATCTAAACCCAATTGATACACCTCGTGGCCTAGAGACCAAATTGCGTGTATATACATGCGTAAAAACACACAAAGTTTAAAAGAGTTACAAAAAATTAAAACGTCAGAACGATAAAATATGGATTTTAAAGGATATCAATAAATTTCAATGGAGGAGCACTGTCGCAAAAATCAATTTACTGATGCATGTTGTTAATTTTAATAAATTATGAAATTTGACATTTAGATAGTCTATTTTTTTTTAACTTCAGAGATGTGATAAGAATTTCGTAAGTTTCTTCCATGGAATTCAAGTCGGGTGGGTAATGAAACACTTTAAAATTCATAGATATCTGAGAACATTTGCGACAGTACTCCTCCCTTCTATCGGCAAGTGTGATAAGATTACAGCTATTTAAGGCGTCATTATAATCAGTAAAAGATGCACAAAGTATGGTGCGACACGCTTTCTTTTAGACGGACTTCATCACACAAAACGTTTAAAGGATCTAAGCATAAACAACTTTTTGTTAGCTTAG
>NW_022710838.1:0-506 GCF_011630105.1 Anneissia japonica
AATTTCATATGCATTAAATCCTATTATTTATACTTCTTAGCACCTACAACACTAGCGCCCACTACCTCAGTGACAACTGAAGGTACGTTCTCAACTTAATATTATGTTATATATGATAAAACTTATCAATAACAACTAAAAATTTCGATTTTCATTGATTTATACCTTTGAGTTATGTTATAAGAAATTAGCTACTGTTTGATTTTTCTATAAGCAGTGAATCACATTAACTTATACCTTTCAGCACCTACGACTCTACCGCCGACAACGTCAGTGACAACTGAGGGTACGTTATTAATTTATGAATATGCTTATATTATACTAAAAATTATTAATAATAACTAAATGTTTTTGAACGTCATTGTTATATTCTTTGAAATAGTTTACAATAAATTAGTTACTGATTTTTAATTTACATTCATACTAAGTAATTTCTTTTTTTATTCTCAGTACCTACAACACTACAGCCGACAACGTCAGTGACAACTGAGGGTACGTACTTAATA
>NW_022710839.1:0-1349 GCF_011630105.1 Anneissia japonica
AAAAGCAATTCTTAAGAAGTTGTCACCGAGGAAGGAAACCGATTTGTTTTCCTGAGGTTATAGGTGATGGTACGTTCAGTTGGCAAGAGATGGTATAATCTGTGAGAGGGACATTTAATTTTTCCAAAATATTTTTGGCATAATCGGGTGTGGCGTTCAGCGAGAACGGGGAGACCAGAGATTTCAAGGGCCCGATTATAACTAACCCCAGGGAGGCTGATGCGAAGCGCTCTTCGTTGAATTTGTTCAAGGGCTTTAGACTGAGTACCAGATATGCAAGTACCCCAAACAGGGAGAGCATACTCCAACACAGGGCGAATAATACTGACGTAGAATTGGGCAAGTTCACTTACCCCCAGCCCTGCTCTACGTAGTTGTTTAAGAAAAAATAAGCGGGTATTACATTTAGCCAGTAAGGCATCAATATGCAAATTCCAAGACAGATCAGAAGAAATTGTAACACCGAGGAGCTTCGACTGCGTCATGTTGGATATTTGATTGCCATTTATTACAAGTGGGGCAAACTCTGACTTTCTAACTTTACAGCTAAATCTCATCTCAACGGTCTTTTTTTGAGTTGATAACTGTATGGTTCAGAGTTGACCAGTGGGAAACGGTATCGGCAATTGGCTGGAGTTCACTACTCCTATCTCTGCCAATCCTCTCGTATACCATGGTGTCATCCATATATTTTACACATGGCACCCCAGCAAGGAGATCATTGGCAAAGACAATGAACAGAATGGGCCCCAGCCAAGAGCCTTGAGGAACCCCTCCGTTTACAGTCACCCAAGAGAACAGAGCATTACCAAGTTTGATACGTTGTTTCCTTTGACACAGGAAACAATGGACCCATCTGACAATATGGTCATCAACCTCAAGATCTTTCAACTTTTGCACTAAGATCCCGTGATCGATCAGGTCATAGGCCTTGCGGAAATCAATTAATAATGCTGGGGTCTCTTCGCCTTTATCGGTAGCTGTAAAACATTCATGTAAGAATTTAATCAATGTGTCTGTAGTGGAAACCCCTTTACTACACCCAAATTGATTTAAATGAATTTTGCCTTTGATCTGTTTCCAGATAAGGTCACCGATGATACTCTCAAAAACCTTCATGACAGATGAGGTGAGGGAAATTGGCCTGAGGTCCTCCTCAATCGATTTAGGCAGTGAAACCTTTGGGATAGGGACTACGTCAGCGCTCTTCCAAATATCGGGGATATACCCTTCCCTTAAACTGGAATTTAGAATTGCACAAAGAGGCTTCGCAAAGGTGTTAATGTTGTCTTTGAGAATCCAGGGAAAGAAAGATCCCATCTGGTCCCGGGGCCTTAAAACCTTTAACA
>NW_022710840.1:0-747 GCF_011630105.1 Anneissia japonica
TTTTCTTCAGTTATGTAATTTTTTATAATTGTTTGTTTTTGCAGATCCACTGTCAATTCTCGAGTTGTCACTGTGATTGGTGAGGCAGCTGAAGTTCTTGTTGATAATCCTTCACCCGCATCCGTAACACGTGATAGACAACAACTGGTATCTTTGTAGATTAACAGTGATATTTTGTACACATTGTTAAAGTGGAATTTCAAATAGATGTATAAATTATATATAAAAATTTCAAATTTTAATTCAATCCATTGATCAAATTTAAATTACATTAATTGTAAGCTGTTCCAACTTCCAATTCTTTTTTTAAACATTATGGTTAAATTCTAATTTTTAATTTCGAATCCATTACCAAATTAACAAGAATTCTAAATTTGTTTTTTCCTGTAATTATAAAAGTAAATTGATATGAATTTTCTTTATTATTTGCAAAATTTTAATTGCTTTTAATCAAATTATTAAATTCATTTTGGAGAAACCGCTGTTTTACTACAACTATGTAAATTGTTAAATCTAAAATCTGTTTTATGAAAAAAATAATTTTGAAATTCCACTTCCTTTTATCCAATTGTTATAATAATTTGTAGTTTGATGCATGCTATGTTTTTTTTCAGTATTCTCTCAAAAAAGTTAAAACATTGTACAATGCACTTCTCTGCAACCTCCTGCACGCCCCATTACACCGACGGGCTGATCCTGCTTGGCTGTATGGCGGTACTTGCTTCTTCTTGTGCTCGTTGCTGCTGC
>NW_022710841.1:0-523 GCF_011630105.1 Anneissia japonica
ATTATTTTATACTTCAATGTGCTCTTCACCAAACATAGATTAGTTTGGTTTATTGATTGCCAAAATTACTAATCTAGTGAATGTCGATTGTACTGGTATTTTATTATATATTTTTATAGTAATATTTTTTAAAATGATGAAAAATAATCTAAAATAAATAACTAAATCATCGATGTTAAACGCAATACAACAATGAGCGTATTTTGCTCTTATCGATTAACTTACATCAATAATTAATTAATTCTGAAAAGCTTTTATTTATTTATTTGATAACCACTTTAATTATAATTCATCGAATTCTACCTGGATCCTTTAATCGTACCGATGTTAATTAAATGGTATATAAAAAATATTGCCTCACATTCTTGGCTAAAATTTACCATATGCATTGACTTTTAATTAAGATACTCGTTTTGCTGGCACTTGCCTACCTAGAAACATTCAACTTTACCATTACAATTCTACACCTTTTTCTCGTTAAAAGCCTGTTCAGCTACTACTAAACGAGGGTTGTAATGTGGTT
>NW_022710842.1:0-211 GCF_011630105.1 Anneissia japonica
ACGTTCATTGGAAAAGGAAAGGATGAAGGCGGCCGATTGTGCGCAAATGAACAAAGAATTAATTCAACATACATCCTATCTGACGAACGAAATAGAAACAGTAAATTACGGCCGAAGTGTAGAGGTAAGCAAATTGCGCCGATTACTGAACGATTGCAGACGCGAAGGGTCTCAACGACAACGTCGGGAACCTTCCGGTCGCCATAACGTC
>NW_022710842.1:317-511 GCF_011630105.1 Anneissia japonica
AAAACCCCCGTCCCATCCCGTTCGTCGTGGACTACCGACCGAGCTCCACCGCCTACGGAGGGTTGATCGGAGAGGACGCATGTTCGTTTCATCAGCTTCTGAACCAAGCAAGACGGTTCGTCGAGTCCAAGGACGAAGTACCGGAGGCGGCGAAGAGGTTGTCCGACAGGTACGGTTCGACGGCCTTCGCGCCG
>NW_022710843.1:0-1883 GCF_011630105.1 Anneissia japonica
TTCGTAATAACGAAGGACTTTATTTATGTTAGTACTTTGTTGCTCATCAATAAAGTTAGAAATAACAAAATCAAAAGAAAAAACAAAAAACGTATTTTGTGTTCATTTTTTTAAAAACGTGTTTACGTAATTTCGAAAGCGAATGATCTGGCTTCGATGAAACTTTCGGTTTCGGAGTCTCTCAAGTACACGTGAAACCACCCGTGATCCCTGATACACAAATTCAGCGATCTTTGATCGTATATGCAACGATCCAAAAGCAAATATTCAAAGTGATGTTGGTGAAAATCCGGACCTAAAGGTTGCACGGCATTCACCAACTTTTCGGGATCGACGTCCATGCCGGATAGCAGCAGGTGCCAGCGCGTGTTCTTCAGAGTCACGCGCACTTCGGCGAATGTCGGTCCCACGCATCCGTCAAGTTTCAGAGTCGCCAACGTGTCGCAGTTGTTCAGCAGCACGTTCAGGAAGGCGTCGGCGACCTCGGTGTCGTGTATCTCCAACGTCCGCAGAACGTTCCACCGATTTGATGCTACGGCGTTCGCGATATCCGAATCCAGGGGACCGTCCCTTCTTTCGACCGCGAATCGCATCGCTCCCACGTCGACTCCGGTTGCCTCGGTCCGAATAAGTCGCGTCAACGCGCCCTTGCTCAGTCGATTACTTTCGAAGAACTCGGGTTCTTCGTCCAGAAAAACGTGGTCGGTCGAGAGGAAGTCCGACTCCTCGATTCCGGAATTGTCGAACGGTTCCACGACCTCCCACCTGTCGCTGACCGTCGACAGGTTGAGGTGTCTCGCGAGGTCGTTTCCTCGTCCACGCCCTCGTAGATCCTCAACCATTCGTCGAGCGACGTCATGTCGAATCTTCTCTTCCGGGACACGACGCAGTCGACGAACACCGCGTAACGGAGACCGACTGCGTCGTCGCTTCCGTCTGGGCCGAAGGCCGCGACCAACCTCGTCAACGACAAGTTCATGTCCACGCACCTCAAAGTCAGACCGACTTTCCTCCTTGCCGGTCGATAGCTTACGTCGAACGGCGTTCCCGAGCACTCTTCCAGCTCGAGGTACCCGAGGCGATCCGCGTGGTCGAGGACACGTACGAGGAAGGCGGGTTCGAGACGGGCGTTCGCAATCGTCAACCAAGACAGCATGGAGAACGCCTTCGTCGGCAGTTCAGTCGGGAACGTCGGCTTTCTGTCGTCCTCGTCCGAAACGTGCAGACGAATACCGTGGGGCATGCGTTCGACGTCGTCGACGTCGTGCGTCAGTAGTCGAAAGAGGGTCTCCTTCGAGATCTTCGACCTGCAGCGTTCCAGATCTTAAAAAAGCATTTGCTGCCGTCGCGGGTCGGCTGCGCAACGCGTCCTCGAAGTGCGGGTGCACGTTTGCCAATTCCAACAGTGCGACTGAGTCGTCGGCCGCAAGTCGGAAGATGTCGCACATGATCTCGAGGGGAACGTGCAGGATAGTCGTTTTATTCGACATTTTGATCGTAAGATCGACGATCGTTATGTAACACTTATAGAGATGTGAATTAAATACACAGAAATGCGGAATTAATGTACATCGTTATTTTATTTTTCCATTCATTAAATAATATTGTACTCTAAAAATAAAAAAAACATTAATTAAAATTAATCAGCTCGTCCAATACGACATATCTATCCTCTACAATCCCGTTCAGTTCGTGGTACTCGTCTTGCACGTTCTCAAGGATTTTTTCCAAACCTTCGTTCAACTCCAACTCTTCGAAAATCGCCGACGTCAAACGTTCGATCTCGGCTTCTCTGGACCGGATTTCGTCGAGCAATCAATTCGTGTCGATTTCGAGATTTTTCATAAAATGTTCTCCTCCTCTGGCCTGGTTTCGAATGTCCG
>NW_022710844.1:0-2173 GCF_011630105.1 Anneissia japonica
TAAGTTCTTACATTCTCATGGGTTACACCATTACATTATACTTTTTAAAAATTTTCTATAATATATCTGTACAAAATGAATAAAAATAGATAATGCTTTACGTACTCCTGTGTCACTGTGTGTTAAATCTCATGGTTCTGAAGTTCTTAATTCTCATGGGCTACACCGTTACATTATACTTTTAAAGTTTTCTTTATTATACCTGTACAAAATAAATAAAAATAGATAATGCTTCACGTACTCCTGTGTCACTGTGTATTAAGTCTCATGGTTCTGAAGTTCTTACATTCTCAAGGGTCACACGGTTACGTTACCTTTTTTATATTTTCTATATTATACATAATAATGATGAAATAAGAAACACATCAAATCTCAATCAAACAAATCATCTATGTAAATTTCGTCTAGGTATTCATCGTCTGCAAATTGAGCATCTTCATTCATGGTGTCTTTATCATCTCTGTTCTGACAGCTTGTACATTGACAAAGATCGGAGCATTTCATGTTGATTTTATTGCACTGACATCTGCCTTGATTGCAACCTGTCTTACAACCGCATTTGATGATCACCATTAAACTCTGTGGTGCTGGGTCCTGCGTCATCCAGACGACACTTAAATCTGTGTCGTTTACGTCCCATCCATGGTTTTGTGGTGATTGTACACTGGCAATAGCAATTAATGCACTTCGATAAATGAGTGATTGATAATTGCACCGCTTGATATATTCTTTCAAAATTTTACGTTTTATTCATATTTTCCATAATGTTATACACTCACATGATACAGTCACTTGTTTAGGCGTAGGTTTAGGCCTAGCCTAGACTAGACCTCGGCTATCGCGCCTACTATATTATTTAAAATATACAATTTTAATTGATAAGATTAATTTTTACATGAACATAATAATTCATACTTAAACAATATACTGTATTAAATTTAAATATAATGACATTAACGAATAAATAACAATAATTAAACGTGTACATATTATCTATCACTACTACAATAACAAGATTAATATTTTTCAATCTTATAATCAATTTTATATAGCCGGAGTTAGTTTCGACCTAGGCAAACCTTTGCTAAAAAGGTACACTTTCTCCATCAAAAGGCTTTTTCTATGAATGGAATGACCTGTTCGAAGGAATTCGATCCAACTCGGCCACAAGTCAACTCGGCCACAAAAAGTTCGGCTGCAGTCAACTCGGCCACAAGTCAACTCGGCCACAAAAAGTTCGGCTGCAGTCAACACGGCCACAAGTCAACTCAGCCACAAATCAACTCGACCACAATTATTATTATTATTGCTGTTATTATTGGTGTCATTGTTGTTATTATTGTTGTTTTTATTACCGTTAGTTTTAATATTAATTATTAGTCTTAGCATTAACATTATGTATTGTTTAAATTTTTGCTGATATTATTATTGTTATCATATAAATAATAAAAAATTCTCGATTTTTTTTAATTCATATTATTATTATATATTAGTCTTAGTATTATTATTTTAATAATAGTAATTTTAAAAATATTGTTATTGGTGTTTTATTGGTATTTTTCTCATATTATTATTATTATTATTAGTGTTGTTGTCACCTTTATTATCGAAGTAGGCCTAGTACTATAAGTATCATAATTATTATTATTATTACTAATTAGTATTACTATTATTATAAAATTAAACGTTATCTTTAATTTATTATTGCTGTTATTATTGCTGTTATCACCTTCAATGTTATTATCACTAATTAGTATAATTAAAATAAATATTTAAATATCGTTATTATTACCATATTATTAGTATTGTTAAAATAAATAGTCTGAAGTCTGTCACTCAACAATACCAATTGTTCCTATTGTGGATAATTGATACTAGATGCTGCACCCCACCTAATTTTAACATAGGCCTAATTCTTGGGCGTGGTTCTGAAGAAAATAGTATCGAAATGCACGCCATCGTGCATGCATTTGATTTTAGTCGGATTCAAAATAATTTTTTAATATTTAAAAAAATCATAATATGGTTTTTCTATTTCAATTTTTTATGATTAATCTACAGTGTGTACTCATGTTTTATGTCAGTGTTTTAACGTGAACAAAATTATACATTAATATATGTGTTTTTCTTAATTATTAAGATTGCTTTAAATTGTTAATGTTACAATTGTCAG
>NW_022710845.1:0-1103 GCF_011630105.1 Anneissia japonica
ATTACAGTAACATTTTTAGCAAATTTCTTTGAAAAAATATCGTAGGCATAGGGCCTAGCTAGGTACACAGTATTTTCATTTTACAGTAGTTTGGAACGATATCGGAAGTGGGGGTGCTGGCAGTGGCCTGCTAAGGACTACAATTTATTTGAAAATATCTTGGGTCCGATCGTCCACACCAGTTGGGCCCAATCGTCTGTCACCCGAAGTTTTCATTACGATTATCAAGAACGTACACGGTCTAGGCCCTGGGCTGGGCTTAGCTTGCTGTCGTCACTCTGCTACGTATACTTTTACCGCATAACAAAGAAAGCGACCCACGTGGTGCATTCTTAAATATTACACACATTTAATTGTATTAGACGATAACACGATAACACGATATCATTGATTGAACGATCTAACTACCCTCGCATCGCAGTAATACTGAACTAGGCCTAGCTTAGGCCTCATGTTTTTGTGGAAAGCTAGATAGTCATTATGTACCCGACAGTCGGCTGCCTTTATATTTTCACCTGTTCAGTTTGCATTCAAAGGACATTGCTGCAGAGCCAACTGTCGGGGATATAGTACTGTACCTTCATATGACTACTCATACGTATACAACAAAAAAAAACGTCGCATTTCAGCAAGTATTATGACATTTTACTTTTATTTTAGGCCTTCTTCAAAATACCTATGCCTGCAGCAGTTGATTTTTTTTGCCGTAAAACCAAAATAGTTTCATCCATGCTGACTTTCCGGTTGGTTAGCGTGAGCCCTGACTGAACTCTGCAGAAACTTCACATCGATCTTCGCATCGCGATGTAAAACAAAATGGCGGAAAACTTTTCTTTGACGCATGCGCATTTGCATAAATGTCTACACACACACACACACTACACACAATAAAAAACATAGGAAATAGCAAAAGTGATTACAATAGTTCCTATTGCATTACATGCATAGGAACTAAAAATGATAACAAGTAGAAGAAATACTATTGTCATAAAATTATAGAGATATTAAAAAGATTTCAAAATATATTTAAAAGGTTGTATAAATGAAACACAAAAGTAATGAAAATAACTTGGGAAAAACCTTTCAAATAGAAAGAAATATTG
>NW_022710846.1:0-597 GCF_011630105.1 Anneissia japonica
TAGTAGTATTATTAAACAAACATGATCTTTTATCAGGGATTTTTGACAACCATAGAGATCTTATTAATGTGTGTGCGATATACCAGAGAAAAAAAAGCTTTAAAACATTGTCTTTGAGTACGTACTTTAGCAGAAGAATGAGCTGCTCCGCGTATTTGCATTAAAATCGATGAAACATTCGCCCTCCTGCGGTTGCAGTAAAATTTGAACATTTTACTAAGTGGAGAAATAAAGGAAACAAGCGAACAAGAGCAGCGCCTTTATAATTTTTATATAGCGCCGCCGCGCGGTTGCAGTAAAATTGCTCTCCGTGTACCCACAATGCCTTTTGAACGGATGTTCCACTATATTGGGAAGCTGCTCTATCTTCTGCTATTTATTATCTTTGGTACTTTACATAGGGCTACTTCAAAAACGTGATTTCACAACCACCTCAGCCCCACCATGGCTGGGGCTGAGGTGAGAAAATTTGAGGAAGTAGTACCTCTCGAGATGGCCGGAAATGACACTTTTATATAGTAAAATTCATAAACATCACATTACCATTATAGTCAAAATGAAACGCCAACAAATTTGTCATGATCTTTTATGAGGGAT
>NW_022710847.1:0-2092 GCF_011630105.1 Anneissia japonica
GCCTCAGTATGCAACAGTATTTGACGTACATACGTCAGAGATCAATACACCCTCTTCTTAATATTAACATTAATAAAAATAATAATAATATAAATAATAATAATAATAATAATAATAATAATAGTAATAATAATAATAATAATAATGCAATAAAACTTAAAAAGCGCCTATTAAAGTTAAAAAATAACTTGCGACCGGCGCTAAGAGAAAAATTGAAAAACAGCTGCAGAAGAATCCCATAAAAAGAACAGAAACAGATGAGTGGAAATTTCAAAAATAGGTATTCTATGGATTTAAACGACAAGACAGGATTCTCTTCGGACTATTTGTTTTTTAATGTTCTGTCTCTCAAAAATCTGACGTACTATATTACATCATTTTCTTTAAAAAAATTTTCAGGACAATGTCTAACCCAAAGCAAGTTCGTGTGATTCTCTGGACAACCCCGCGCTCACTCTCTACGGCATTCTTAAAAAGTGTGTCTACATTCCAAAACGCCGAGATTTTCCAAGAGCCGTTCGTTTCTGCTGGTCTTTTTGGTCCTGATAGGAACAAGCAATCTACAACAGACGAGATGAATACGTTTCTAGAAAACGCTGAGGGAATGGAGGAATACACATACGATGGCGTTAAAGCGATGCTGGAGATGGAATATCATGACAAACACCTTATATTTTCTAAGGATGGTGGACAGTTTATGCATGGACATTTTGACAAAATTCCGCTTGGCTACAAACATGTATTTTTGACACGTAGGCCAAGTAAAGTACTAATGTCTATCGACCGAATGTTAACAGCCTCAAATACTTTGGCGAAGCATGGGTCTTGTAGATCTACTTTACCAGGAACTCCACATCGTCAGTTGTTCGAACTCATGGAGTATGTGCGCGATATACGTCACCAAGACCCGTTAATCATCGATGGAGACGATCTCCAGATGAAGCCACAACTCGTAATGCGTGCCTTTTGTGATTTTGTTGGTCTATCATATTCTGATAAAATGATGACATGGGAATCCGGACCTGATTCAAGATGGCGTATATCAAATGTAAAGAAGTTAACGAATGAGATAATCGGTTTAGCCCACAAGAAGGCATTCAATAGTACAGGGTTTGACGCACGGATCCCAGAACAAGAACCTTCTTTAGAAGAAATGGATGAAAAGACCAGAACTAGAGTGGTTGAGGCACAGCCATATTATGAAAAGTTAATGGAAATGAAATTAAAAATTTAGGTATTAATGAACTAAAATGTGTTACTCATAATACCAAAGCAGATAAGCAATAGGATAATGAAGAATATTTTGTTTTGTTTTTCTTGTATTTCCTTTTCTTTACATTGTACTAAGTCTAGGCCTATGACTATGATGATGACTACAGTATTATTGTAAACAAACTTAATTGTTAAAGATGCAAACTAGCCATTATGCTGTCCTGCTTTCAATTAAATAAATAGCGTATGGACAGGTTTTCACTGGAACAGTAATGAGCATCTCAAAAAATAATTACCGGTGCTGCTGTAACAAGGGTTTACTTGTGCATATCCATAATCACCCATGCATTTAAAATCAATATCAATAATAACTATTTGGGTTGAAAAAAACTGTATTGACAAAGATAAACAAATTATTTGAAATGGGAAATGGCGTACACATACCAATAATAGCAAGAAGCCAGGCCAATAGGCCAATAATTAGCCGACACTTGCATAAAAAAACCCTTAATGATATTTGACTAGCATTTTCAATGGAAGTGATTTTAATTGTAGTAATATTTCATATACAGTACGCAGGGTTCATACACTTTGAACTTGGGAAAATTCCAAAACTTTTCCAAGAGTTTTCCAGAGCCAAAATGTTGAATTTCCAAAACCATTTCACACAAAAATAATGACACAGAACATTTTTTACAAGGCAACTTTTTCTTTTATTCTTTAAATGAGCGTTCTATTTAGTGAAACAAAAAAAACAAATTATATAAAAATCTTTAATAACTGATATTTTGAAATAATATTGCTTATATACTGCATTGCGGATGAGTAATTGCAGAACAGACTTGTCTAGTCTAAACAAATCCAACTATATAATAAAGAA
>NW_022710848.1:0-1413 GCF_011630105.1 Anneissia japonica
TACCCACACACCCACACATATATATACATATATACACATACATACATACACACACATATATATACATACACACACACACACACACATATATATACAAAGCATTATAAAAGTATACAAAAGAAATTAAATTTAAAAAACATAAAAAAAAAAGAAATATATGTATTACTAAAGCAAAAATGCATTTAACCTGTTTTTAGATCTGATCATCTATCCTAAGCTTTTTTAGCAAATGTTTTGCAATATCTGTCAAATGCAGATTGAACATCATCATTAAAGAGATCATTTTCCCCCCAAGAACAAAATGAATTTTATCATCAATAATAGATTCGTAAAAATTATTCCAAGTTGCAGTCTCATTGCAAAGTTCAAGGTCTTGTTTTAAGATAGCTAATTCTACCTCTCTGATTGTATCAAATGATTTACAGTTAAATAAAAAATGACAAATATCTTCAGTTTTGCCACTTTGGCACAAGGTACACTGACCACTAATTTCTTTAGACCATTTGCAGGTCTTGCTATTAAGAGGTAAATTGTTGGACCTGAATTTAAATTTTTTTATATTGGATTTCTCTATGACATTATATGGTTTTGCTATATGCACAATGGGCCATAGAAAAGTTATAGTAGATATAAACCCTCCATATTTGATATGCTTCATAGTAGATTTAGCACATAGTAGGTTTGAGCTATTTTCTCAAACCTGCCAATTATTTGGTGAATCGAGATGACTGGGGACATGTTGGCTGACTCATCAGAGGACGACATAGATAAATAGCTATTTTCCCAAGTTAACACAAAGTGCAGTGCAACCCATTTAGTAGACGGAGAGAATCAAATAATGACACGGGTGAAAAAAAACAAAGCATAATATTAATGATACTATAGTTTTTAGTTTTGTAATTTCTAATTTGACTACTTCCTATAATGAACATCCTATCTAACACCCCTACATGATGACATCATTGTCATAACAGTTTGGTATAACATGTAATAATAATAAAATAATAAAGTACACCCATTGTTCTGCTATAAATGAATAAATTCAAAGGTTGTACAACTTCCTTTATAACCACACAGGGATCCTTGGCAAAATTCAATAGCGAAAATTTGGAATAAGTGTGTGGTATCAATTGCCAAATATAGAATTCAAAAACAATAGAAGATTACCATTCTACCTCATGAATGTCTATAAATGCAATAAAAAATGTTAGTATACCAGCCTCATAAATACTAAAGTAGATAATACAGGTAACAGTATTTTAATGGTCATATCCTCCTGGTCAGAGGTGCGATAGTTTTTACTACTTCCCATTGACTACCGTACCCATGCCTACGCATAAACTGTGAAAAGATTGAAGTGGCTAATATTCTCTGTGTGCGTAAAATATTTATCAGTTATATACACATATATAT
>NW_022710849.1:0-214 GCF_011630105.1 Anneissia japonica
CGACAATATCACCTCACTAAGCGACCCTATTTTCACCACATGTTCAGTACAGATTTACAGACACTGTTAAGTTCAAGTGGAAAATCCCAGATAGATCGTTCTGGGCATACGTATGGACATGCATGGGCTTTGAAGCAAACATTCTGATCATTGCCTGCACTTGACATGCTAAAACTATCATTCCCACGCTAAGACGATGTGTATAAGAGACAGG
>NW_022710850.1:0-1193 GCF_011630105.1 Anneissia japonica
TTTATTTTGTTTGCAGATGATACCAACATATTCTATTCCAATGAAAATAACCATACTCTTATAACAACAATTAATAACGAACTTAAAAATGTATCTTTATGGTTCAAACTCAATAAATTATCTCTTAATATATCTAAAACTAATTTTATTTATTTCAATCATAGTAAGAAATGCAACAAAGAATTGCCAAATGATATCCTTATGGATGGCCATCCAATTAAAAGAGTTTCCAGCGCAAAATTTCTGGGAGTCATAATTGACTGTGAACTCAGTTGGAAATGTCATATTGCCAATGTCACAAAAATAGTTTCTAGAAATGTTGGAGTTTTATCTAAATTAAAATATACGCTTCCCTCCAACATCTTATTTTCGTTATATAATACACTTATTTTACCTTATATTAACTATTGCAACATTGCCTGGGCTACAACTACTGGTAAATTTTCACAATTGTGCCCCTGGGCAAGCTCTGAAACAACTAAAATTCATTGTTTATTTCGATTACAAAAGAAAGCGCTCAGAATATGCACAGGGGCACCCCCCAGGTCTCATTCCAAACCCTGTCTCTTATACACATCTAGATGTGTATAAGAGACAGGTTATACGGTACGTAATAAAAAGCATATTTATAGAATTCGATTAAATAACAATCAACTCCCCTTTCATTTTCATACATTTTTCACTAACTTCTGCCAATACCATTCATATGATACCAGGTCTTCAACCGTCAAAAATTTTATTTATGAAAGCCACACTACGTTATTAAGGAGGTCATCTTTTATTTATAATGGGCCATACATATGGAACAATTTACCTTTTAAACTTAAATTAACACACACCTTAAAATCTCTTAAAAGAAAATATAAACAATCCCTAATAGATAAGTATGCATCCTAGTTATTCATTTCCTCTATTAAATTAAATTGTGGAAAAATATTAAAAATACAATCCTCTTCATCTCATCTCATTTCATTTTATTCTTTTCTTCCTGATTATTACTTAATTTTTATTTGTTACACCCAGAAGCATTTTTTCTACCTTTATTATCTACTTTATTTATTTTATGTTTGTTTCCTTATTATTTATTTTTTTTTTTATCACTAGCCATTTACTAATTCAGTATATGTCTCTTTTTGGAGAATCAGACTTAAAGCCTTTCTGGCTTATTGTTTCCTCCACACACAATGAATATT
>NW_022710851.1:0-526 GCF_011630105.1 Anneissia japonica
CTACATTGAAAGCGTTATGGCAAATTATTATTGACGGAAATTATGTAAATTGCAGAAACATAACAAAATGTTTTTGCCAATATATGATGTTAATTTCATTATAGTACGTTTGAAAAACTAGTGAAAAAAAAAACATTATTTTTTTTCCTTACAATCTAGAATTAAGAACAGTATCACTAGACAATTTGAGAATGAAACTAATGCAAAGTCATTTGTGATGATAGTGGTTTGGGGTACAAGTTGTAGTTTAGGTTGTCAACTTTGAGGTCAGGAATTCAAACCACTTGCTATGCATTTTACTTGTGTCCTTGGGCCAGACACTTTACCTATGTTTGCCACTCTAATCTGAGGAGTATAAATGGCTACCTGGTAGGATGTTGTGGCATTGAATGACGCCTATGTAAAGTAGTAGGAATTATACTCCTTAGGCAGGAAGTGGAGAAGGTTGTACTTTGTGCTGGTGTTCCAATTTAAGGATCAAATATCCAAGGGTAAAAACATCTCAATTCCTATATTAATATGACAA
>NW_022710852.1:0-2087 GCF_011630105.1 Anneissia japonica
ATAAAATTAAGGAAAAAAAACTTACTCAAATTTTGAGTCTAAGAGTGTCATTTCTGGCAATCTAGACAGTACTATACCGTAATTATAAATGTTCTTACTTCAACCCCAACCATCTGTGAAAGTCTCTCTCTGTTCCCCCTCTATTTCAAATTCCTGGATCCACCACTGATATATACAGTATATATATTTCACACTCGCAGATTTCTCTTCTTTAACATTCAAAATTTATTTGTATACAGTATACTGTATGTCTTTGGAGATCTTGTCTTGTCGTCAAATGCTTATCAGAAGAGGGCGTATCATATTGATCTCTGTTACTTGCCATGCATCAAAGACTAGTGTTGTCTAATACACATGCGCATGAGTGTGAAGATTTAGATGCTTTTATTAGATTTGAATTCCCAACAAAGGCCTGGTTGGTCAAGGTGTTTGCATAGACAGCGGAAGGTCCCGGGTTTGTATATATACATATACTCATATATGTATATATATATATATACACACACACACACACACACACACATTCGGATACAAAAATTAATGCGTTGACATAATAGCAACATAAAATTTTTATTAAAGACATAAGACTTGTTATACTCGTATATATAAATATATATAGATATATAAAATCAATCAACCAAATTTCAGCACAACATGCTTTCAATAAAGATGAAAGCCTTGTAATGTTAGTAATTACTGCGTTCATTATGGACTACTTGTGGATCGTAAGAGTGATGAGTTGTCATTAGCGGCCTATTAGGTTTACTCAGGGTATGAGCTATAGCATTTGGATCTCTTGAACATTTGCTTTTCTCCTGTAATGCTATGTACACTTTGAACAGCTTGTTCAAAATAAATGAAATGGATGATTAGTAATATTAACTAAGCATTTAGGGTAGAAATTTAAAACTTAGGCATTTATCAGTTTATCCAGGTTAAGTATTCATGAAATAGACTGTCCAGCTTTAGGATTGCATTTGAAGGTTGAATCAACAGAATAAGGTACTGCAAAAATGAAACAGGATATTTTAAATGTGGAGCTGAAAGTAATTCATCTACCACATATAATTGACCTATTTGCAAGAACTTGGTGACAATCAGCAATAAGACTCTGATCTTATGTTCCTTGCATTCAACCTACTAATGACGATCTTGGCTTGTATCATAGCAGAAGATACTTTATTTGATTTACTTCGTCTTTTGGATGGGAAGTGAAGTTGGTGATCCTCAGCAAGAAAATCAAAAGTTTGCAGACTATTCATAGGTGGATTGTCACCCCGGGGGGGTAAACTCTTAAATATTTCTATACAGTGAGATGCCGCATTTACAGGGTATATTTTTGAGAACTTGGTAGCACAAGTGTGGGAAATAACCATGATGAAATTGGTAGTTAAAGTCCCTGCCTATCCTGGGTCCAAAATGCCACAATTTTCCGCACGATGTTGGCGAGAATTTTAAGTTAGACTGGGTGCTAAGCAGATTAGGCCCCTTTGCTAAGCCTACCTTTGGTACAGCCACGAGATCGCGACCGGACGGAACACTTTTTGCCACCGGGAACCAGTAAATATTGCGCCCTCTCTGGCATAATTTTCACAGAGATAGTTCCAGCTGTATGTAAGTGGTCAGTATGTCACTGGGTTGAGGGTCAATATTGAATCGTACGAATATTTATTACATGTATATTTACGACATGCCTTGTTGTTTGCCAAATCATCACCTTATTTTAAATGTTATTCTGAATAATGAATCGGCAACTTGTTTGCCTCGTAGGCCTACGTGTAACGACATTTTAATTTAGTGGTTTAAACTTATGTTGACCTTGTTTTTTTTTTTTTTGTGAAGATGCATATCATAATCATTTTAGACGAAGCAGACCACTTTCAATTTATAATACGCATACGCAGAAGGATGCACAAGCACCGTGTGCTATGAATGGCTCTTGAAGCAAACGGCAGAATTGATGAGTGCTTCTGTAGTAGGTATAAGATGATAGGTCAAACAAGCTTTTATCGCACCGTGTAGCACGTCTCTTATACACATCTAGATGTGTATAAGAGACAGGATATATACAGTATATATATTTCACA
>NW_022710852.1:3074-5438 GCF_011630105.1 Anneissia japonica
GTCTTGTGTACCATTCTGTAAGTGGCGGATTTGTGTCTGCTGTTGATTTGGTTAATAAATAAATAAATAAATAAATTATTAATTAATTAATTAGTGCAGCAAATTATTTATTGTAAAAGAAAACACTCGTTCTTTCTAAGCTCTCAGAAATGGAATGATGCTTTGTATAAATTTGAAAATAATTTCCTCCATTTAATTTTGATTGATCTTTGCTTTCTAATATATTAATGATTTGTGGTTATGATTTATCCTTTAGTAAATCTTACTTAATATAATACACTACTTAAATCATATTATTTATATTTCATTGTTACCTATTCAAACAACAGACACAAGTGAAAATAGAAAATAAGAAGTCTCTCCTAATACATATATTATCGATGCAGTTTTCCTCACTTGCTAATCAGCCCCCTTTTGAAAAACAGTATGGCAAGGGAATAAAAGGAGTTAATACAATATATTGATTTGATTTCACATGTTTAATAGAAATGGCAGAGGAGGTGGGAGTAATCCAATATTCCCTGTAGATACCATAGCACATAAAATATCAGAAAAATTTTTGAGTGTATAAATTATTGTTTATCAGAAATGAAGGATAGTCTGCCTGAATGCTGCTAATACTAAAAGCCATGTGATCAATGGCAATCAATACTAAAGGGCATCTTTAATGTCATAACCATAGCAACAATTCATGCTGAAATCTTAAATAATTTATTTACTTTCATTCTGTGTCTGGGTGAATACTCCTCAATACCCCTCAACAGTTCCCCCCTAAATTATTGAAAGTGGAAAAAGAAAAAAGAAAACTACATTAAAGCTTAAGTGTGAGGGTGCCATTTCCTTCTCTCTGGAGGTGACATACCATTAAAAGGCGAGTTGATTGGCCGAGCGGTTAAAAATCAGGGGCACCGTAACTGTCAGCTATAATATCGGCGCTGGTTCGAATGGCTCACTCGCCAATGGTTCCGGTGGTGGAACAAGTCTTCTCGAATAAGGACTTTAAACCGTAGGCCCAGTGTACGCATTTGGCTGGTGTGCACTTTCAAGAACCCAGTACATCCTTCGAGAAGAATAGGAGGTTAAGTGATTTAAGCTCACTGATTGGCATATTCTTGATGCTCATACCCAAGAAATGAAATTTAAAAAAAATTAAAATTAAGTACTGATTTGGATTCTCCATCTGTAAAATTCCCTCCCGGGACTCCATTCAAATTCCAGGATTTACCACTGTTCAACACCATGGGCGCAGATCATAGGGGACGAGGGAACACGTCCCGCCATATATTTTTAAGGGGGTTGGTACCTCCACTTTTCAACCACAATGTAATTTCAATTAAAGTCAAGAAGATACCAGAAAATTGTTGAAGTAACCTGCATGAATGACCCATGCTTTAATGGAAAAACACTATACAGCCAGAGTACATCATGATGAATTGTACTGTATAAGAGTGTCATTTCCAGTCATTTAAAGGTACTATTTCCTAAAATTTTCCTCAAAGTGTGGATTCATTCATTGTCCCCCCCCCCCACCTTTCGAAACAGATTTGTGTCCTTGGCACTAAAAGGAGCATAGTAAGGAGAGGGTGGTGTTGAGTTGAAATCAAAATGGTTTTGAAATATCGATTTTAACTTTCAGATTTCCACATTCCCTCAAATTAAGTTTGTTTTTAAATTGGTTGCATTAGCTTACTAAGGGAAGTGGCTTGTATATATCTGTTTATTATTTAGTCATATCTTTCGCTAATAAATTCTGAGCCTGTCAACAGGTTTGAGTTCACATAAACAATTTTCAATTTTGAAAATTGCAATTTATGATCATTGATCATTGTTGATGAGGCTGATATGTTGATGATGATGACTATTTAATTCTGGTTGATTTATTTAAGATTTATATCGCATGTATCAAAGTGAATCCATAGAACTAATAGCAGTGCTGGAACTCTCTATAAAGCAGGTATATTCCAGGTGTTTTTAATATCTGCGTATAAAATTATTAAGTATTATCAGTGGTTTATCTAGAAGGTGTGCAAGGGAGGTGGGCTCATCCCTCCAAAACAAGCTTGCCCTCCCCCACCATAATGCCCCCACCACGATTCTCCTACTGGAAAATTTCTTAGCAAAAAAAATAATGCTAGAGTAGATGAAAATCACCTCAAATCACCTTAATTTGCCAGCTATTCCCGACACCCCACTTAATCATTGAGCTCTCCCTATTAACTTATTATTGAAGTTGTTTCTGCAGGTGTTCTTAATATCTGCATAGAATTTATTAAGCATTATCACTGGTGTATCTAGGGGATGTGCAAAGGGGATGCACAACCCTCCAAAAACAAATCTTAACCCCCCCCCCCCCATCCAGGTGCC
>NW_022710853.1:0-1675 GCF_011630105.1 Anneissia japonica
GATCTATGATTATTGACTAAGCATTGCTATACCGTGGTCTAATCAGCCTGCTGTATTATTTAAGCCTGTTGTGTTGCGGTCTTAATGTGTTTACTATTATTGAATAACACTTTATTTCGATCGTGACGACAACCATTGGCCATGAAGTGTTTTTGTAAATTTTTTTAAACAGAAACCTCATCAATTAATGACTCCAATTTGTTTAGTTTATATCCAAGAACTATTTTTATAAAGCGTTATAATAATAAAACATCTTTGGTTTCCAATGTTTGATTTCCAAAATGTTGAGTCATAATGAAACTTGTGTGTATTTGCTTTTTGTCGAATGACTGTTATTATAAATGCTGTCTTAATTAAAGTGCAAATTATGATGTCTCTTGGAATCTACTCTTTGAAAAGAGTGTAGCCTAGCAACCTTGCGATGCAATTGTTTAATCATGCCAGAATAGTCTGCGCCTAAATAAGTCTGCACATAATGAGCGTTAATTAATACATCAGCCATGTTCAATCAAATATTACTAAGTATGCTATAAGGAATAATTTGTCTCTATTCTCTCCTTCGACTTACAATTCAAAATTGCTTTGTTTTTGATGATTTATATATATATATATATATATATATATATATATAATATATATATGTAATAAAATAGGTCATTACAGGTCTCATTGGGCTAAATAAAGACCGGGGTTTCAATGGCCTTTAGTAATTAAGTTTGGTCTCTTATTACAATAATGAAGTTATTGTATTTCCAGGCCCGTGTCCAAATTAAAAGAGAGTAGTACATCTTTATATTTTAGGCCAATATGTTGGCATTACATTTGGCATAGTAATGGAAAATCAAAACTTCAATCCAACCGGCTCTGTCCATCTGACCGCAATAATGGCACCTTTCTACACTCTCGCATTCCCTCTCCCAATGGCAATCCTGGATACAGCCATGTATGTTTTTTATTTATTTTTTTATTATTATATAAATCTATACTATTTGTTAATCAAAAATACACATTAAGATATGAAATAAAATAATTAAATTATTATGGATTGTATAAACTTTAATTAAAAATAAAACATACTGTTTTGTTGTTTGTTGTCCCATAGCCAATACAAGACACGATTCTTAGCCATACAATCCGCCTTGGATCGCGTCATCAGAATTGCTCAGTCCGTAAACTATGATCCAATCAAGGCCGCCAGTTTAAGTCTCCAAATGCAGGTATATAAATGATTTACTAGCATTCTTTCTCTAAGTAATTATCAACCAATAAATTAATAGTTCAGCTACGCTTAATAAATATTTACGAATTGATCAGTTTATTAAATTACAATGACATGTATACATGTATACTTAGTTATCTTAAAATTGTCACTGGACCTACTAGTAATATAACTTAGCCCTATTTGTCACTTATCCTAATAACTATAATTGAAATTTATTGAATATTTATTATAATTGTTATTTTAACATGATGTCGGAATTATTACCATAATGTATATTTTGTCTCATGATTAGGCCTATAGGATTATTAATAAATATTCACTTATTATAATCATAATAATTATCATTTGCAGCAATTTCCTTATCCGGACTACAGGGACGACCCGTACATTGCAACAATTCAGTTCCTGTTACCTTTGCTAATGGTTCTAGCTTTCATTTATTCATCTGGAACA
>NW_022710854.1:0-749 GCF_011630105.1 Anneissia japonica
TCAGACACAATATCATCAATCCATGCGTTGATCTATGTAATAAAGGGTTAATAACGTTTGTAATTAGTGGTTTTTTGTTTATGATAGTGTAAAATAAGCATTCAAATTCCAGAATTGCCTCTATGAGTGTGTGTGTGTAGTTATCCAGGAAAAGGAAAATTAAGGCAGAGAGGGTATATTGATACGATTGATACTGCGTTTAGAATATGAAAAGCTGGAAAAACATGTGATATAAGTTTATTCAAACTTCTAGGAATGAATGAGCTGGAATGAGACGAAAGTGGATAGAAACGAAGCATTTGTATAATGTGCATCGTATTCCGCAGGCCTATTATGTTCTACTACAATGAGAAACTGTACCAACTGTTATGTTGAACTCTCGGCCCATGGTTCTCCAATATGAAACCCTTTAAGGTACTTTATTCGTCACATAATGTAATAATTAAATACCTCATCTAATGTATGGTATACGGTGTAGTCGAAAGAACCGCCACCACCGATAATTCCTTTAGCACTCATCTCACGACTGTGACGCATCTGGTCGTCAATGAGGGGCTGGATATCCTCTATAACGATATCAACGATCAAGTTGTACTCTTCAGTGATGGCCAACACGGTTGCTACCATTTGCGGAGGAACCATGATGTCCACGGGTGATCCTGTCGCGCGGATGTCTTTCCAGAAATCTACCTGTTGAAACAAAAATATTTCATAAAAATATTTAAAAAAAAATGAAATATTAAACAATT
>NW_022710855.1:0-1057 GCF_011630105.1 Anneissia japonica
GGAGGCTATAATAAGTTCTGCAGGCGAAGCACAGAACTTTAATATATAACCACCTTTACAGAGTTGAAAAAACTAAAACAATGAAGACCAAAAGGTGAACAAATTACAAGAAACTATTTCAGTAAGTTACGGTACTGCATCAAAAATTAAAAAAAAAAACAAGCAATGTTCGCCAGGTTTATGCATTGTAATTTTAAAGTAATTTAGTTAGGAATAAGTATATGTGACCATATATCGGATTTGGGAAAAAAGAGTAACTAGTGTTAAGGTGTTTAGGCATAAGCAGAGATCAGAGACTTTTTGAAATTATATTTAAAGCTATTAAGAGTGTATTTATTTTTAGTATTATCAGAGAGCTTAGCCCATAATTTTGGCCCAAAGTAAAAAATGGAATGTCTTCTAGCATGAAATAGACAAGCAGTAGAGGTGTAATTAGTAGAAGAGAACCTTGTGCTATAGTGATGACGTTCAGATGCCTTAAAGAAGTTGCGCATTTCCGAATTGTTTTTAGGATAGGTAGGGGCACGGTCCAGTAAAGAATCAACTGGTAATGGTGGTGGAAATGTACGAAATACAATTCCTTTAGGAACTATATCAGTTGTAAATGTATACATTAAATTATGATTTATGATATTGATGAATAAATGTGGCGGTTTTCGCCAAAAGAGAGAGAGAAAAAAAGTGGTGGTGACCATGGGACCAAAGAGTCAATGGGTATATATCATTTTCGTTTCTCTCTTCCCTCGTTCTTAAATCATAAAGGGTATTTTTACCAACATCCGACGATAGTTTTTCGTTTTAGTAGAGAGAACTGACCCAATAACATGGCCTGCCGTTCGGATTAATTTTCGTAGTATTTAGCGATCATAAGAATATATGCTCTGCTTCAATACTGGGGCGGGTGCGGTACTTGGCGGTAGTGGGTGCATGAAGGGGAATGTATTTGCAAGTCGTAGAGTGTGAAATGAATTGCCTCCATTCTGATTCGATTGCAGCAATTGCCCTGCATATACAGCAGAAGGTACAGGGTTCGAATTCCGTTGGGGAAATTATTCAT
>NW_022710856.1:0-522 GCF_011630105.1 Anneissia japonica
TATAAATAATTGTGCTGTATGTAATCATATTTAACTTTTCTTCAGAATTTTCAATGCCTATTGTTTCTTTATTTATAAAATTTATTCTTTTGTGATATAGTAGTTAATTTTATTTCATAATCAATGGGCGCCCGTTATAAAGCTTGCTTGTTGTGACGACCCTTTTTCCACTTTATTCAAATGTTCTGTCTATGTATTTTGTATTGATGATGTGGAAATAAACTTTATATTGAATTGAATTTGAATTATTGATCATTCAATAAAATAATCAATCAGTGTGTTTAATTTTAAAGCTGACAATAATGAAGAAAAACAAAATTTATCATGATGAATGTAGTAGAGTAGTCTATATGCTTTAATGACAGTTACAATTCAAGCTGTACTTTATTTTTGGTGGGAGTTGAAATACCACTGGCCAATTTTGTATTTCACTTGCATTGGCGAGTGGGTGAGCATTAGTTTTGCACCCTGTAATAAAATTTATTTATTTATTCTGTCTTTCTACTGCATGCACTTTCAGTA
>NW_022710857.1:0-667 GCF_011630105.1 Anneissia japonica
AAAAAAAAAAAAAAAAAAAAAAAAAAATCAACAGTTAACATTCTATATTCACTTTCGGGGTACAAGATCTCCTTCCTGTTTCACAAGAAGGCACCTCAATTTGAAGTATGATTTATCTTCTCAGACAATTAGTGGACGAGGCTCTCCACCAGAAATTTGGTTCTATGTGGTATAAAAAGTATGAAGTTCAAACTGTGATAAAGGTGCGAATACTGCGGGTACCTTTTGCCGACAACCTGTGCTGTGACTATATCTATCAAACACGGAATAATCTTCCCAAACGTTACAAATATTGGATTGATTTTTCAGTGGTAAGTTTATAATCTTTTTTATTGTATCATGTTTTATCAATTACTAAGATACGAATACATAAAACTGGAATGTATGAAAGACACATCTCAATAAGGCAACCCAGCTAACAATATTACGTTCTAAGAACGTTATAATAACGTTACAGTTTGGTGATAAAAACTTTATTTTGTATAACCAGTGGCGGCTTGATATATTAGGGGGGACTGGTAGGCCCGAGCTGGGGGAAGGGTTTGAGAGGGTGTTCCCCTTCCAAATGAGATTTTTTTTAAAAAATAGGAACCTCTGGATGGCCTGAAATGACACTCTCTGATTGTGACATACATGTGTTGGCTTGGCGTGGGCCTATTTTTACATA
>NW_022710858.1:0-633 GCF_011630105.1 Anneissia japonica
GGTTACGTGTACGACATGGAGAGAGATTTCTGGACGAGGTTCGATTGCGTCCACCGTTGGTTCTGTTGCAAGGCGTGCAAACGTCGAACTCCCGACAACAATCTGGAGGTTCTGATGTTCGGTAAGGTGCTTGGCGCCGCCGTCGGGAACAAGAATTCGTTGGTGCGGGTGACAGTGAGTGAGAGAGCTCTGAACGAGATTCCACGAGGCCGAATTCCGCGTAAGGTAAGAAGCACCTTCGTCATAAACGATGCTCCGGTCGATTTCGTGGTCGAAGATTGTTCCATCGTCTTGAGCGAAAAAACGAACTCGATCGCCGTCGTCAGCGATATCTCAATCTGGAAATGCGAAAACGGAAGATGGCGAAACTATAGGAACGAACAAAGTTGGTTAAAAAACCCGGTGCTCTACGACTTCGAAGACGAGTGGCCTCGTGTCGTCGGAGGTCTGCACGCGCGCCACAACTTGTGGTTTTCGATGTTTGCGACCGATTTGAATGAAGTCGATCGAGATTTGTACGGAGAAGTCCCACCTCCCGACGTCGTCGAACGATCCGTCGAGAACGGTTTTTCGGAACAATTCGAGAACGCCCTTGTGCATAACGTCGGCGGCGACCCGAACCGGATGTGGAAT
>NW_022710859.1:0-547 GCF_011630105.1 Anneissia japonica
CCAATTCCAAATTAAATGATCAAAGGCGCTGGGCCTTATTACATGTGGAAAGGTTATATATACAAATACATATACATATACATATATATATACGTGTAAATATATATATATATATGTATATATATATATATATATATGGAAAAGTGTATACGTATAATGTATGTATGTGTATATATAATATAAATATATATTAATAATAATATGTATGTATGTGTATATATAATATAAATATATATTAATAATAATATATATATATATGTATATAAAAATAGGCATATATTGAATAAATTTATCTTCATTTATTTATTATTCAATTAATTTTATGTTCTAATCATTAGACTTAATACAAAGATTATATGAATATGCTGATTAATTTTGCTAAAGTTGGACACACAACTGAAATGGAAGAGCAACTACACATGCTGTACCTTTAGATGTTTTTTGTTGTTTCGGATCATTGCCTGGCTTCACCTTGGGTTCTGACTGATCATTTTCGGTGACGTATGCCACGTCTACGACAACTACTTCCTGTCCATCTTCTTGATCC
>NW_022710860.1:0-766 GCF_011630105.1 Anneissia japonica
ATTTCTATGACTACAGTATATGGCTTTTTTCAAACTTCTGCTACAACTTTTAAATTTTTCTGTTGTCTCCTGTGTCTTTAACATCTTGGCCTTCTTATATAATTTTCTTTTCTTTGTACAAAGTTTCTTAATTTCTGTAGTAATCCATGGAAATGATTTGGTCTTACTTCTTTTCTTAATAGGCACTGATTCAGAAATTGCCTTATTTATATAACTTATAATACTTTCCCAAATGTTACTAATGTTTTCAAACAGAAAACAATTTTCCCAATTAAAATTATTTAACATAATTTTCATCTTTTCAAAATCTGCATTTTTTAGGGCATATACAGATTTAGTTATAACTTTTTCACGTTGTTTTGATATTCTCATATATATCTCAATTGCCTCATGATCACAGGAGTCAAAATTGTTGATAATTTGACATTTATCAATTAAAAGTGGATTACTAACAAAGGCCAAATTTTTGTAGCCAAACAAACAGTCAAAGCAACACTAAGAGACTTACAACGATTGTTGACACAGTTGTAATCCGCATTTGGGTCAAGTTTAATTTAGCTTTGGAACTTTGCCTGTGTAGTCCAGTCATGCGCAGTACATACACTTTTGGACTTTTTCGAATCGTCGATCCGAAAATATGCAGCGCTGATAGATGTTGTTAAAATACAGATATACAGATGCGTACATACAGATATAAATATATATATATTTATATATATATATATATATATATATATATACTGTATTTATTTATATATATATATAT
>NW_022710861.1:0-587 GCF_011630105.1 Anneissia japonica
GCTTCCCCCATTGTGGTTGTACCGAAGGGTGATGGTAAAGTACGGTTGTGTGGGGATTATAAGGTAACAGTAAATAAAGTGTTAGTTGATTCACATCATTCCTTACCTACAGCAGAAGATCTTTTTGCTACCCTTGAGGGCGGGAAGATTTTTATCACCCTTGATCTTACCAATGCTTATTTACAATTAAGCTTGGATAGTGAATCAAGGAAGTATCTCACAATAAATACGCACCTGGGTCTATTCCAATTAAATCACCTTCCATTTGGAATATCATCTGCACCAGGAATATTCCAGTGTATGATGGACCAAATATTACAGGGAATTCCCGGAGTAGTATGTTACCTTGATGACATTTTAATATCTGCACCATCTGAGTCAGAACATTGGGTTAGATTAAACCAAGTATTTAAACGGTTAGAGAAATATGGTGTGAGAGTTAAAAAACAGAAGTGTGAAATTGGTAAACCATCAGTAGTCTTTTTGGGTCACAAAATAGATGGAAATGGTATACACCCTACTTCAGACAAGGTAGAAGCGATTGCACAAGCACCTAGTCCCACAAACATTACCGAATTGCGCTCCTA
>NW_022710862.1:0-738 GCF_011630105.1 Anneissia japonica
AGGGTCAAGAGGAATGCCGTCGTCACCGTCGGTTCCCACATGTTGAAGCGTCGATCACGAGTGCGTTGAGAGTTGCTGTTATCGCGATGAAGACATAAATAAAAAAAAATAATGGTAATCACTTGGCTTTAATAGGTCTCGGTCTTCTGGAAAACGATCTGTGCCTCCTTTCTGCGGACGAACTGCGTTCGACGACGACGATCGGTCGAAGTGAACGGTCGGCGGACGTGCGCGCTCTTATGGACGCGTACGCGCAGACGACGGTCGCGACCACCAGGGACAGCCAAGTTATCAGAGCCGGTATCCAGATGGTGAAAGGAATTCTGCCGATGAAGTGCAGGTTGAATTCCGACATCGCTTTGCCGACGGCGCGAGCAGGAGCGATAGTGAGACTGGACAACGTCCTCGCGAAGGCTTCGATGGGCGACGCCGACAGTATCGGATCCACGATGTGCGCCGTGTGGTACGTTCGGCATCTATCTTCCTGAAACGCTATCTTCCTGCCGATCCATTGCAGGAACGCGCGCGCTCCGCCGACGTCGTCCGGGGACTTGCAGTGTTCCGGGACTCTCGAAAGCTTCGACATCTCGGCCCTGTTCTCGGCGACTTTCTCCCTGTACAGCAGCAGCCAGTTCCAAGGTACGCTGACCACGAAGAGAACGACGAACACGTTGACCAGTATTCCGCGTCTGACCAACATCGGAGGGAGGGACGTCGGGTGGCCGTCGTCTCACATTA
>NW_022710863.1:0-868 GCF_011630105.1 Anneissia japonica
ATGAAATGGCCCTCTCTTCAATTTGCAAAAGTACGGTAGTCTCGATAAGAAACATGGGCTTCTTTTCGAGATAGGGACAGTACACACTGAAGAAAATAAATTAAAAACACGCTTGTTTTATACAGTAGTTTAGGTGATTTAATGCCGGTTAATAAACTCTATTATACAGACTGAGGTTACAGTGGCCCTATTTATTGTTTTATAGTACCGTAGTAATTCCCAAAATGTATAGCATTCATTTTAAATAGAAGCCCCTCTTTGCTTTGCAAAAGTAGCCTCGAAAATAAGCCCATCTCGAAAAGAAGCCATCTCGAAAAGAAAGCCATCCAAATGTCGCAAAAGAAAAAGAAGCCAAGGGCATCTATTCGAGGCTTTTGGTACACTTGTAACGGCTTCACGTCCTATCCAAAGGACGAGATAATAAGTGCTTACTCAACACCACAGGCGATCCCTTCCCGCTGCGATAACTCGTCCTCATTGGCACCAAACTTTCAATATTGAAATCACATCACAGACTGTCACGTATATTATTAACTAACGATACAGTTGCATGTACTTATATGTGTGTGTATATGTAACCAAATAGATAAATAATAATAATAACAGTGCTCGAATTGGAAACACAGCCTTTTGCAGTTGTATGAAAGAAGTGTCTCTAGTGGGATTCGAACTTGCAACCTATAGCTGTCAAGGCGATTATCATAAAATTAGACCATAGAGACTGATATAAAAGCTAAAGCCTAGGCACTTACTTCAGGCCCGTTCTTCAGACCAGCTTTTTCCAAGTGTGGGGAGGGGGTGGTTCTGAGCGTGGGGTCTACGCTCATAACCACGGTGGGGTCGGCGGATCCCATAAAGCCAGAGGATT
>NW_022710864.1:0-740 GCF_011630105.1 Anneissia japonica
GAACATCCCATTCCATGCACAAGCATACTCAGTACTGCCAATTATTTTTAGTCAACAAAGAATACTGTACATACAGTAAATAAAAAAACAACGTTTTATTACAAAGTGAGATACACTAGTAGCAGGCCTAGGCCTAATTACACAAATCAATGGTGATGTTGATAGTCTATGAGTGGATACTTACCTGGATAAACCAACCATTCATGAAGTACACAAAAAATGTCTACTCTAAACAACCAAAAATGTAACCTCACATGCATATATACAGGCTACAGCAATTCTTTCTATATTTTATGTGGTACTGTACCTATACTAACCATAAAGTGTCATAAGAAACCACATAAGCCGAGGCCAGGCTAAGCCTACAAGTACTACTGTACTGTAGGCCTAGTGTAAGTAGGTCTGATTAAAGAGAACCCTCCTGATGTCTCCTGTCATCCATGATGTCACATCAGTTCAGTGCACTGTCGGTTTGTTTTTTTTATAAAAATATTAAATGAAATATTTTCTACTCACCCTATCTACAGTCTGCAGACACATGCACGAATATTGAACACGTTTTGTCCGTTATTTATTTATTTATTTTTTTATCAGTATAGTCCGTAAGTAAGAGAATTTTAGAATACCAATCAGGGCCGGGCAACAGCAGACAGACTAACAAGGAGCAGGGAGTTTAACTTGAGTCAAGTTAGCCAACAATAAGCCAGCCAACAACAAGCCAGCCCACAATTCTAGCCAAC
>NW_022710865.1:0-669 GCF_011630105.1 Anneissia japonica
GATGAATAACAGTATCCTGGCTCCATATATTGGCCTGCAGATGTAACGCAATATATGCTGATATACGGCTCCTGCAGTTGGTAGCAGCTTATCTACACCTTGATTGTTTGGCAGAGTTTTGAATCTTTTCCATCGTAAAGTTGAGGCATCTTTAGCAGATACTTTCTTCGTTACGAGAAGACTACACAAATTCCAGTATTCATGCCAAGCTGTGGAAGTCTTCAGAAGATCAATACAAACCAGTCTGTATCATTTCCAGATTCAGAGGCCACTTCTATGCCATGGGGAATCATTAGAGTATCAGCTGCTTCTTGTGTGCTTACAGCTGTTTTTGGAGGATGCTCTGGGGCGCTTGTTTTGACATCTTGCCGTGTGAATTGTGAGAGGTACCACTAAAACCAGAAGAAGAGTGGCTCTTCAGCCAATATACGATCATCTTGGACCAGAAAGAGCAGTGACACTATCAGGCTTCCATACTATCACCGGTTGTAATAAAAATTTTCAGGCCCGTAGCCAGGTTCTTTCCAGGGGGGTTTTCTAGGCGTGAGGTCCACGGTCGAAGCCTCGGTGGGGTCAGCGAAACCCCCAAAGCAAGGGGATTGGAATTTTTGTGCTTTATGGGTCTAAATAATGCTATAAAAGCAGATATGTTTGAAAAGGTCTTTGTCT
>NW_022710866.1:0-827 GCF_011630105.1 Anneissia japonica
ATTGTATTTGACAAAAAAAATCTGTCGAGTGCCCATATATAGTCATGATGTACCCATATATAGTCATGATGTGCCTATATATGGTCATGGTGTGATGTCATAATGCCCATATTAAGGCATGTCACATGTTTTTCTCAAGTAAAATTTGATAAACTGGACACTTCCACTACTGAGGATGAGGTATTTATTCTGGAGAGTAGTTGAGCTGTAGTTCGGCTGGTAAGAAGTGTTAACCTTTGAACTTTACAGATGTCCTCATACGATCAAGTCCTGTTAAGTGATGCGATAGGATTTTTTTTTTTTTATGACCAAAAACAACTTCACTCTCTAAGCCGCAGTGAGGCTTAGTTTACTGTACTGTATGCAGTGCATCATTCATACAGTATATTGTCTTGTGCAATAAAATTTCACTTATTTATCTGACAACAGTAATTACAGTAATAAGAATTTACCAATCCATACCACATGTGCTTAAAATTGTATGTAAATCAAAAAGTGCATCAAACAAACATCTTTCTTGTAATTTGTATTGAATTATATTGTACCATGTTTGTAGCAGATAATGGCCCTCAACAGCATACTCTTTCTCTCTTTTTTCTCCCTTTTTTTCAGTTATTTTTTTCTTTCTTTTTTTCCCTTAATGTTTTTTGTAACACCACTGCAGGTCACATTGTATTGTTGTTTGACTGAATGCGATAGTGAATGAAATGAATACAAATTTGAGAAGTGGGCTGTCTTTGATAAACTTGTGGTAGAACTTGATGTGTTAAGACTAATTCAATGTATACCAGCTCAAATACTGCACTAAAAAACAATTACAAGTGCAT
>NW_022710867.1:0-1871 GCF_011630105.1 Anneissia japonica
GGATGGTGCTTTGCAGACTACAAAACAAATTTATATAAAAGTATGAAACAAGCAATCGCATTTTTTCTTTTAATATCGGTATGTATAATATTATATACCTCATACAGATTCTAGCCATCTGATTGGTTAAGAAGCAGGTGATAGAAAGTACTATACCTCTGAAAAAGTGCTATTCCCCTGGAAAATAGTATTTTTTTGCCCTGTCGCTTAGTGCAAACTCTAGGCCCACCATCCCACTGATGCTAGAGGGGACTGCGACCTCTATGACAAAAGAGATTAGCCCTTGACCGCGCCATGGACCAGCGAGTAGACAATAAACAATAATTATGGAGGCTGTCAGTTCGAGCTCCAGGTTGAAGACTAGCCTAGGCTTGACGAAGCCGATAGCAAAAACACCAAAAGACAAATTGAATTTGCCTTGCAAATGTTTGACAAATATTGCATGAAGATGCTTTTACAATAAACGAATCAAATGAAGATTAGAAAAACAAAAATAAAAATATCAACACCTTACATAACAATGGTACAGCCATATATTGTGTATTCTTTGATTGTTACTGTTAAGATATTAAAGTAACCACTCTCATTACTTATAATTCGTTTTTTAGTGGCATTTGTTAATTGCTCAATTAGACTTGCTTTGCTGTTTTTTTGGGTTTTTTTTGTTTTTTTTTTTAGCATGGACAAAGGTGATTCATTAGTCAGAAATTACTCAAAGGGACAGGCTAGACACATAGCATCATCAATGCCAATATCTGTAAGAGCCAAGAATCACTGCATTTATACTTGCCTTAATTTAAGATAATGAATAATGAATAAATAGCAGAAAGCGGTGCTTTCGGAGCAAGAATACATTAGATATGCTTTAGTGGAGATCATGTTGATTGTACATTTCGTGATAATGGCTTGCCACTCAAAAAACCACTGGGATAGAAGATGACACATTTCACTGGGATAACAGTACTAATTATAGCAGACGTGAATATCAGAATAATACAGATTTTCACTGGAATACCATGGACAAATATCTAGATGTAGAAGTCAACATTCATTTTAGGTAAACAAGTAACGCTTACTTTGTATCAATATATTTTGGAGTCGGATGGTGTTATACAATTATACAGCAGATAATATGATCATAAGGTCTGGTAGGTAGTGCAAAACAGATTAAATTGGGTAGAAATGGTATAAAAAGGTACGTTGGCATCACCGATGTACACAACTCAATAGAATTGAAAAGAAATTATGTAGATACGTGTGTACGCCAATATATGTTGTTGACAAAGCGCAGTAACAATCAAAATAACAATTTCAAATAAATATTTTTTTCTCATTGCCTAGTATAATTATGTTTCAACAATACGCCCTCCCTATTCAGATGACACTTATATTGTGATATGATCTGTGATAATCAGGGTTAATCGAGTGTTGTTCACACTGGTTGGGCGCATTCACACACAATTTTCTCCACAGTGAGATAGCTGGGCATAGGTCATTTGCAAAACCACAGTAGGCCTACAGCCAGGACAAGCAGAAATTATTCACCAAGTCTGCTAGGTTAGAAGCAAAAAAATGTTATACATTTACATCCGCACTTGCTAAACAAAAATAGAATTGAAAATGTACTTTTTTATTGTAAAATGGTAGCTCAGGCTTTTATAAATTTAATAAAGTGAAATTCAAATTCAAATATTGATAATGAACAAGTTCGAATCAAGGATGATATGGACGAGCCCTCACCTCCCCCCCCCCCCCCCCTATTTTTTTTTTTTTTTAAATGAAGGGAGAGAGGATAGAATCATATATCCCCCACCTAAACAGTTCACGCGAGTGAGAAATGTTAAGATAGGAAATGAAATTGCATTTTGTAG
>NW_022710868.1:0-545 GCF_011630105.1 Anneissia japonica
ATATATCTTTATTATTTCTTATGCTTGCCACATCTACAGCGTGATTGAACACATACCGTAGGCTATCCTATAAATTAACTCTCGCCATACACCCACACGTCCGTACTGTCGTCTACGCTACCTACCAATTATGCCTATGGTAATGATTTTCCGGTTTATTATAAGCTCTTTCTAGTATATATAATTATGAATACTGTTATTACCTTACTCCCTTAATTTGTTTCAATTAGGTTACTGGGCATATTATGTTTTTTTTTCTCTCTCTCTTTTTAGTAGGGGTTAAACCCACTTTTATTTATTCTTCTTTTCTCTTTGGCAATCGTTCACATCATAAAATATAGTTATTATTTGTTTTATACATTTACAAACCTTACCATTACATAAAAAGCACATTTGTATACAATTAAAATGCTTATTCAAAAGAAGCATGTTTATGTACACTATCATGTATAACAATATTCAATAATAAATACTTTTCACGTGCAATCCAAATTCCATTTACCAATATACCTTAAGGTACGTGCTTTATATAAAAATGTTCCAAG
>NW_022710869.1:0-11039 GCF_011630105.1 Anneissia japonica
AGGCGAGGGTGGAGGGTCATCCAGCAGCAATAAGAAAAATAGCTGAACAAAGGGAGGATGAACTCCTCGGAGCCAACGGCCAAACCATGCTTAGTTTAAGGAATAGGGTTAGTTATGCATCATTATATTTGTATTCTTATGTTAAGCGCATAGAGGTCTCTATGATATGCGCTCTATAAGTCGACCATTATTATTATTAAGTGCAAGCTAAGAAACTTTACTTTATAAATTAAATTTTAAAATGTATTGTTCATTAGACATAAGTATATTTCTAGAAAATAATTCCTTGTTCAAGATTGCAGATGATTCTAATAATTTGTGTATGAGATTTTGACCTGTAAATTATACAGAATGACATTACTTCCTTTATTATTTTTTTCTTGTTCATGATGTTCATGTGTAATCCTATTTTGTAAATTAAAAATTGATAACATTACTGTATTTTATATAAATATATTTCTAGAAACTGTTGTTTCTTATCCGAGATTGGTCAAATCCCAAAGAATACCACTTTGGCAGAGATGGTGGCATGAAACGCCTCAAAAAATGCATGGTTAGTTGTAATTTTTAACTATGGGGTTTTGAGTGTGATCCCAAGAAGAGCTACCGGTCAATAGACAAATTTGTGATTTTGTTATAGAAAGAATATTCATCCAAATTGATGGTACCCATAGAAGGACAATGAAACAGTATTTGTACACCGACTTACCTAAAAACAAACATTGACACCATCAGGATTTAAACATACTTCTTACAAACCTCTTTCAAAGTTTATTATTGTTCTATTTGAAGTTTCATTTAGCATTAGCATTAGAATTGCTCAAACTATTATTATCTTTTTTTGTATGTTATGATTCTTCTTTATGATTTATCTATTCATTCATTTACTTATTTGTAAGATTCATTGGTAGGTTAGTTAATTCATTCATTCGTCCATTTAATCAACCAATCCATAAAGAAATTTATTCATTTATTCATTCATTTAATTAATTAATTCATTGATTCACTTACTAATTTCTTTATTCATTCATTTTTTTAACATTTTATTTGATGATTTCTTGATTAATTGTTTTTATTATAGGAAATATCCCCAAACCAAAGTAAAGAAAATGTAGATTTACGTAAATCCATTCATCAGGTGTTTGATACTATAATGTGTTTTCTTATGCCTCGCCCAGGAGATGAAATTGTTGAGGGTGAGAGCAGTGGGAAATTTAAAGGTAAGCAAGAGTATGTAAAACGTTAACCCCTTGCTTAGAAGTAGCTACTAGGATCTTGATTGTATTACAATTTAAACAACGATATAAAAAGACTTAGATTAAGGCTATTGAAAACAAATAAGTTACGTACAAAAACAGCAACATCAAATAAAAAGGAAACATTTAAAGCAATAGAGATGCAACATTATAATTTATTTAGTAAAACATTAAATATCTTGAAGAAACTTAATTGATATGGTTCCATCTGGTGGTGAAAAAAACTGCAGTAATTCTACAAAAAAAAAGTTAATTCATGAGTACTAAATAATTAAGGTAATGATAATCATAATGATAATATTAGCAATAATTATGGTACTTAATAACAATAACGAAAAGGCTAATAATGAAAATTTGCACTTACAATCTTAAATGTGATATGATCAATCATTTTTAGACATTGGTAACAGATTTCAAGTGCAGATGAAGGAATTGGTGCAGCTTCTGTTTTTAGCAGATGTGCCCGAACTCAAAAGAATTGATGGAAAAGACATTACATGTGAAAGCCTATTCCATTATGTTAAGGTATTATCTGGCTATCAAATTTAAGCTTAATTAATGTTACAAAAACTTTAATTTTATAATGAAATCTATAATATTCTTTATCTGCATTACAGAGGTACATTAAGGATATCACTGAAGGAAACATGTTTGAAATCACATGCATAGCTGAGGTGAGAACATTTGGAATTTATTTCATAACCAACGCCGACGTGACATATTAAGTATTTTAAGGACCCCCTATTATAAGGCCTTTTAGATTTAGATATTTTTGACCTGTGTGATATATATATATATTTAATTTAATTTAATTAATAATTAACAAAGAAAATTAAAAGGCAGCACTCTGAAACTTAGATGTTATTTATTCAACACAAGCTTTCGCTGGCAGTTAATGTCAGTTTCATCAGGTGTGTGAAGTAAAAAATTGAAAACAAAATTGAAAAGAGTTTATGCATACATAATTAGCAACAGCACAATTAACCAATTAGCATGCAGTCGGATACAATGTAGTATACAATGATCAGAGATAACAAGTGTAATCAAGCAACTTACTATTCTACTAATAAACAGAGCTAGGCAGATAAATTATCTGTGCAGTCATGGAGCTATGAACAATGGAGTTAGTATAACAAACTACGTCTTATCATCTTATAGTGGCTGAAGCCTACATCTATATTGAGGCCAATATTAATGCTATTAAATTTATGAATAAATGTTTGTTCGGCATTTAATCTGTCATTTCTGTTTTTAAAGCAATTTCTTAGAAGCACAGCTACTTTAAAGTGTGTAATATTATGTCCTGGTAAATTGAAATGAATTGCTGTTGTGACGAATGTCAAATTTATGACCTTATCCGTTGTCTGACAGTTTGGCAAGTTTCTCCTATGTAAATAGTACCAGGACATTTAGTGCATGTAATGGCATAGATGGCGTTAGATGAAAAACATGAAAACGATCCACTGATTTCGTACAGTATATAACTTGATTAGGCCCTGTAATGGTACTGCTAGTGTTGCTATGTGGGCAAAAATCGGCATTTCTGTTGGTTACATGGAATGGTGCCCTTAGTGGTGGGGGTGTGGGGTACTTTGTTAGAAGTAAGCTATTGTTTGAGGTTGGGTGGTTGTTTGTCCGCAAGCATAGGTTTGTTAGGTATGGTTTTATGAAGTACAGGGTCACTATGCTATCTAGTATAGATCGTTGATAATGTGTTGTAATGGTTTAACGAGTGGATTTGACGATAAGTGGGACACGATGATCGGTCTCCTTCTTTCTGTGGGTCATGAGATTTTCTCGTGCTATCCTAGTGGCTTTAGAGATTTGTTCATTAACAAGTTTGGAATTGTAGTGCAGGTTGTTGAATGAATTACGGAGGTGGTTGAGTTGCTGTTCCCTATCAATAGTGTTAAAGCAGATACGATGATGTCTAAGGGCTTGGCTATAAACTATAGATTTGGTTGTGTGTGGTGGATGAAAGCTAAATGGACTAAGATAAGTATTTCTGTCTGTAGGTTTATGGTAGATAGATGTGGCTATGTTACCATTGTTGATCTTAACTGTGACATCAAGAAAATTGACATGAGTGTGTGTGTTCGAGTCTGAGTTTAATTTTGGGTTGGAGTCGTTGAGTGCCTGATGGAAAACCTTTATTAATAATTAATAATTAGACGAAAACAATGGAAATTGTTCTCATTTTTAAATAGTAGCTTTAATTTTTTTAAACCAATTACCTTCTTTAATTGATTTGATATGCATCAATACAATTATCATTCAACATTGAATTGAGGTACATTTGGTCAGACGCTGTCACCTAAGTTTGATATGTATCCCTCGTTGTAACTATTACCATACATATGAATTTGTAAGCGCTCTTTAATAATAATTAAAAGATCTATTTTTCATCTTTCTAATGAGATGAAATGAAACGAGATAGATTTATGTTTTATCCCGTTGGATTTGGAACTACATTGGATTTCTAGCGTAGAAAGCAGATTTTTTACCTTTCACGGCTCATGTTACCAAATTCTAATCAGAATAACGCAAAGTATTTGACTAATCGGTTTCTTTCTCTCTGTAAGTTGATCTTTATTCTTTCTACCATACTTGTTGTAAAAATGGTTGTGATTAGTCAATATTTAGCTCCGTCACTTTTGGAAACCAATAGAATCAAGCCTTCCAAACACCATTGACTGTATTGTATGCAGGCGCTTGTTTCAGCGTAATAATTTTTCTCCGGCGACTGATGCGAAGACTGGAGTGTGCCTGGTGTTTGTTTGATAAGTTAGACCCTTACTATTGCTCTTTTTACTTCATGAAATATATGAATGGAAAGCTTATGATCAGTAGATTCTCATCATGGTAATATAATTAGGTTTGCAGTTATAATTTTGCTTCCCTCAAAATTCACATGTTACAGTGAAATGAATGCAAGCGTTCGCCGGTTCACTACGTAGCCTATACATCACGCGCTGAACTCGCACAGGAAATATTGAATGATACGCGCTAGAAAGCAAGAATTAATCTGTTCTGTTAGGTGCTGTTTTGGCCCTTACAAATTCATATGGTATACCAAAATATCTTTATTTTAGAAAAAAAAACGTTACACAAAATTCGATTGCAGTCAGAAACGTGATTGTGAAAGTGGGTCTAGGCATTTAAAAAAGAAATAATTAAATAGTTGGACAGGCTTTCATTCCAACATCCAGGCATTAACTGCCATTCTTAAGAAATCTTTGTCTTCATTCATTTTATTCGACTGGTATTATTTTCATTCAACTGGTTTGTAACTACGCAGCCATTTTGATTTGTTAAGTATTTACCAGCTTTCTATTCAACTGCTCGTTAGGTAAGATTTTACCACTGCGCAGGTGGGCGTGGTTTAACGAAGAACGACCAGTCGAATATGGCCATTGATCAAACTATTTTTGGCTGTTTTAATTCAGTTCACTATCAAAGTAAAAATTCACTAGAAAAGACTGAAGAAAATGCACCTATCACTTTTGTCTTCAAATTACCATTATGTTGGCACATTTTCTTTGTAAGAAATCCGTGTCTTATCAAATGAATTTTGAATGATATAATTTTAAAAATCGTTTTTCCTCATTGAAAAATAAAAATTTCTTTTCAGTTAAAGATCCCCTCCCTGTAGGCCTTCGCTCGCGAGTTGTATATAAATGTGTATATGCAGGCTGTGTATTTTCTTAACGTAGGATATTTTGGTAAAATTCTATGAATTCATAATCATCCTTATAGAACGTAATTTGCGCATGCGCTGTTTTCATGCCTGTGTCAGCCTCAGTGATCAGCTGTTCTGTGCATCGCGAGCAAGCGAGTAACCTAGAGTTCGATTTTGATAGAACAACACACGACGTACCATTCGCTTTTATGGCCTCGAGATTCAGCCTTTGTATGGGGCTTGTATTTGAACCAATGCAAGAATAAAAAAAAGTGATTGATAGTAGATTCTGAAGTTTAATACATTTACAGTCAGTCTAAAAATACTAAATACTATTAAATTAAGAGACAGCTATTAAATAGTTGTTCAATTAACGAATGATAACAGGACTAGGAAACTCGACGCTGACATTAGGCCCAACAATTTAGATATTATTACATCTTGTATTATTATATGATACCAAGACATTGGTGTGAATATTAATCACATAAAAATGTTAAAAAGCAAACTATTCGCGTCTGTCATTTTATAGTCCTTTTAAATATATCGATGTTGTTGCCTCAAACGCACGACATCATAGTATTTTAAGCATCTATTTTGTTTACAAAATCGCTTTAATTGGGTTAATTGTTCACTGCGCTTTTGATAATGTTTTTTGAATTGGCGCGTTATAAATTTCTGTATATTATTATTATTATTATTATTATTATTATTATTATTTTATTATTATTATTATTAACAAGAATACAGGACAATTACAAATTAAATTCGCTCACAACACATCATACCCTAGTAGCCAGACGAGGTTGTGTATGCACTTTGAGGTCCAGAGAATTTGACTTCAGAAATTGGTTTAAGGTGGACTAAGAATCATTTTTGGCTTGGTAACACATTTTCAAAATGTGGTGAAAGGGCAAAAGGTCAGAATCAAATGTTATAGCTATAAGGTCGTCATATCTCCGCAACCATGCTGGTGGTAGAGAGTTAATTTTGGTGTCTATTTGTTCAGAATACTACAAAATGACCGGAAAAGCCGTTTCTAACCTTTGACATGTTCAAGGTTGTAGCCATATGGTGATCATATCTCCGCAACCACTGGTGAGAGTTAATTGTCGTGTCAATTTGTTCGAAACAATTATGTTTATATTTGTTCCAACAAAAACTTTGTTACAAAATGACCGGAAATGCCGTTTTTGACCTTTGACATGCTTCAAATGTCATAGTTAACTGAGTCCTTATTATCTCCACAACCGCTGTGGTGGAGAGTTAATTTTGATGCCAATTCGTTAATTTTACTAAAATATGACCGGAAAAGCTGTTTGACATGTTTCAAAGTCATAGCCATAGAATCCATATATCTCCACAACCACTGGCGGTAGAGAGTTAATTTTGGTACCAATTTGTTCGGAATATTCATGTTTCTATTTGGAATAATAGAAAAGTTTGCTAAACAAATGACCGGAAATGCTTCAATGTTTGACATGTTTCAATGCATATGCCTATCATACTGTCTGTAGAGACTTGATAGTGATCTCAAATTATTCATTTACACATGTTTCTGTTTATTGGATTGGACAATTTTAAAAACAAATATGCCGATATGACCATTGACCCATGTACACAAGGTTTAGTATGGACTAATTTTATTTTCAAGAAATATAATAAATCAGATCAAATTAAGTTGGTCTAATTGAATATATGATACAAAAATGACCTGAAGTACACCTCCGACTAAGAGTTAAATAGACTTGTGTCTCTGTAACTTCAATACTGCTAATATAGTATAATAATATCAATTAAAGCAAATAGGCATTTCATATCTGTAACTACTAGATGTAGACACTAATCAATTTGACACTAAATACTATATATATATGTATATATATATATATATATATATATATATATATATATATATATATATATATTGTTGGTATAATGCGAACTATATATATATATATATATATATATATATATCAAAAAAGACAGCTTTCAAAATCCGTTGAGGTCTGTGCTGCACGATGTGTTATTATGTCCTGTACACTATATATATATATATATATATATATATATATAACACGTTATAAAGGAATTCCTTGTGAACACTGGTTGCCAAGATATAAGAACTCTATTGTCAACACCAGCCGCATGTGATAAATGCCTTTTAACATAGGTGAATGGTCAGTATCGCCATATTTGTTTTAACAATCAAGTTTCTACAGTATAGGGATATTAGTATATGCATTGAAACATGTCAAGGGTCAGAACGGCTTTTTCAGTCATATTTTAGTGAAATGTTCTGTTAGAGCAAATAGAAACATGAGTATTCCGAACAAATTAACACCAAAATTAACTCTCTACCACCAGTGGTTGTGAAGATAATAATGACTAAATAACTAGACAATTGAAAAATTTGTCAAAAATAAAAAAACAGCATTTCCGATCATTTTCTAGCAAACTTTTCTATTAGACCAAATAGAAATATTAATGTTCCAAACATATTGACACCACAATTTACTCTTTACCACCAGGGGTTGCAGAGATGCAATAACCCTATTGCTATGACCATGAAACGTGTCAAAGGTTAGAAATGGCATTTCCGGTCATTTTTTGCAACATGTTCCATTAAAGCAAATAGAAACATGAATGTTTTGAACAAATAGGCACCAAAATTAACTCTCTACCACAAGTGGTGGCGGAAATATTACGACCCTACAGGTATGAACTTTGAGCCTGACCTTTTGACCTTTTGCTACATTGAAAATGTGTTACCAAGCCAAAAATGATTCTTGGGCCGTCCTAAACCAAGTAAACTAAAAGAAACAACATTTATTTCCTTCAAAACGTGAATTACATTGAAATGTAACAAATAAATAGGATTAGTATTGAAGGGGGCACAATTCCGAAAAGCAGAGCTTGTGATGGATGTGCCCAAAACATTTAACAACACATTAACGAGGGAAAAAAAGACAAAAAGAAAGACACAATTTAAATGATAATAATAATAATGATAATAGAGAATTTCAAGATATAGATGAAAAATTATTATAAAAATACATACATAATTGGATTATAAGGGAAAAAATTAAAGTAAGTAAAGTATAATTGTATGACGGATAATCATCTAATTGTTGCATGGATAAATCCTTCGTTTGGAATTTCGCCTATCGTCAGTACATTCTTATACATAATATCTATCTCTTCTATCTATATATTAATTCTGCTAAATCGCCACCGCGTAACTTCACCTATCTCTTCTGAAACCGCTGGCAGGAATGTGCTCATATCTAATACACTGGGGCTTCTATACGTCAGGACCACATTCGCTACTTTTCAAGGCTGGATATTGGATAACAACGAAAAAACAGCCAAAAAAAAAACACCAAAAATCAGTACCTGTTTCGCCATGTTTTGCAAGTTTCTTACGTCACATAAACACTACAGTATCTTCTCTGTTTTGTACCGCACAGCTCGCGTCAACAAAATATCGCTCCATAAACATCATTGACCCTTAAGGATTGGACTATTTGTTTTCTGATTTTCCCTTATGCTTGTTTAATTTGTATCTGAAAGGGGCTACCGGCTGATGGACTCCGTGTCTGAACTCCCCATCTGCCTTAAATGTATTCAAATCTTTTTCTGTGATTGCAATTTTATGTAAGGCATTTGAAAATTAATAAAGAAATAAAGGATTTGCTGGACATTGCTACAGAAGTAAAAATGAATTTATTTCAAGGGTTTCCCTATTGGGAACCAATACATGGGAAAAGGAAGCAAGGACGGCCCCGACTACATACATTTATCAATTAGAAAAGGATCTAAACACACAGTGGCAGTACATTCCACAGCTTATGGAAAACAGGGATTTGTGGAAAACAGTCAAATAAAAAGTTATAACTTTGCTCATCATTTACCTGGTGTACTCGATAAAGAGAGAACATGGAAGATAATGCTGCAGTGTCATATCCAGGGGGTGCTGAGGGTGCCTGAGCACCACATCCCCCTTTCAAGGGTTGAAGAAATATAAAGTGCCCCTTTTTAAATGTTAAATTTAACCGACATACATTTTAAGTAAGTGCCATTACCTGGATTTAAAAGTCCCTAATTGTTAACATGTTCTCACCACAGCCTCAACCATGATGGATGGATATAGTAATTTTCCTAGTTTGCATGTATTAAAATGCTATTTTCTCTTATCTAAAAGTCCCCAATTCATAAAACACTCTACACCAGATAATTCAAAACGGGTCAACTGATCTGATTGAAACTTTCAAAAAAGAATTTATTATGTGTTGGGGACAATCAAGTTTATAGTGTAAATTTGAGTGTTATATAAATTTTTGAGGTCCCATACCTAAATATCTCTATATAAAAAATCAATGGGTCTAAATGAAACTTTCTATAATAGTTTGTAAAGGTCTAGTAAATAAATGATTACATGTTTATGATGATCCGGAGTTGGGTGTGGATATATGGACCATTCAAAGGAAAGGATATTTAAAAAACTGATCAATTGATGACCTGATTGAAACTTTCGGGAAAGTTTAATCAACTTACAAGGAAGAAATTATTATGTGTTGGTGATGATCCAGTTTAGAGTGTAAATTTAAGGTCATTTAAATTTCTGAGGTCCAGACCTAAATATTTCAAAATACTTATCAGTGGACCTAAATCAAACTTTCTATAATAGTTTGTCATAGTCCAATAAAACAAAATGATTAAATTCAAAGAAAAACGTCCCAGACCAGAGATATCACAAACGGATCAACTGATTTGAATTAAACTTTTGGGAAAGTTTAACCAAGTTACAAGGGAGAAATGTTTAGGTGTAGGTGACAATCCAAATTCGGGTGTGAAATTGAGGATTATTTAAAATGCTTACTTCTCAGTTATAAATGAATCAAAATGAAACTTTGCAAAATAGTTTTTCATGGTCCAACTTTTGGTGACGATCCGGAGTAGGGTGTGGATATGAAGACCATTTAAAGATTTTTTTGGACAGTTAATTAAATTATATAAACGCAATTTGCGTTTTTTAAAGGGTTTAAATTAACTGCAGCAACGAAAAATGTTCTGGCCTCATGCTATGAATCTCATTGTACGCTCTTACAATTGCAGCAGTTGTTCAAGTTTCACTAACGTCGCAGTAGTTTTTTTTTTACTTCGTAATTTTTTTTAGTACTATAAATATTTTGGTTTTCCGTGTTTTTTTTTTTTACGTTATGTATTTTAACAATTTTTTGTTGCAATTTCAAATTAATTTATCATTATATCAATGAGGAAAAGCCCTATGTTCTGTTGTACAAACAGACATAGTAAGTCTAGTTATTATTATTCTTGTCGTCGTCGTCGTTGTTTGTTATTAGAGTATTTACGAAACAGGACGGTAGAGGGACGACGACGGTTGGAACAACTAAGCCCCGCCCACTAGTGATACTGCGCACGCGTGAGCTATTTGGACCGTCGCACAGTGGGCCAGGGCGAAATCAAAGTGTGCCAAAAGTCCATTTTGGTGACTATGGCTTTTACACATTTTTCACATGATTGAAGATGGGTATACCCTGGTGAATCTATCCTGAAAATATTTTACATTTAAACGAATTTTAAGGGTAGTATTTTTCAACAAATGTCGGAAATTTCTCTATAAATATTTCAAATGTTTTTTTTTTCTTACAGAATAAGATGTGTATAAGAGACATCTTGTATATAAATTGGGGAACACAAATATATGTTTTGGTTTAAATTTGAAGTTTGCATCAATAATAAATCGTTGTTTAAACGACAGAAAAAATATTTAAAAATCTATTTTTAGAAAAGTAGGAGAGAGAGTTTAGATTCATGTGGATTCATGCTTTAATTTTTACATCACTATCTTCAGTATAGCCTTAGCTTTATGATGGTACCAAATTTAGCTGCTACTTTTTGCAACTTTGCGAGCTAGACGCACTTTTATCAGTCTTGTTTTCGAACATTTAAGACACAATTTAATTAGAGCAAACCGCAAATCAGAGGGATGTACGCGCGTCTATTCAACCAGTTCATGCAAAGCGTGGGAAAAGCACTTCAAAAATTGACAAACTGCTCGTGATTTAACAGTAGCAAAT
>NW_022710869.1:11116-11970 GCF_011630105.1 Anneissia japonica
AGGCCTATATCTAGGCGTCAATTGTTTTTAACTTTATTCAAACACATCCAAGACTTTGAAAAGCTTCCTGTTTCAACTTAAGGAGAGGTGAGCTACTACGCGAGTACTAACGACCTTCCCAGCAAACATAATACGTTATGCTAACGTGACAATAACGTTACAGTTTTGTTTTGAAAACTTTATTTTGTAGAACCATAAATACATACTGAACATAATTTCACAACGTTTGCACGTTCCTACAACGTTGTGTAAACGTTATTTTGTGACATACGTAACCACAACATTCGCTAAGAACGTTATAAGAACGTAAACACGTGTTTTCCGGGTTTTTAAAGAAAATAACTAGTGGCTTGACAACAGGATTCCATTTTCTGATGAAGTTATTAATGTTTTGACACAGAACAGAGATATTCTTTCCACACCAGCAGAAAACCCACAAGAGACTTAAAACAGACCCAAACCGGGACGTCCTATCGAAGTATGGGGGGGGGGGATCTTTTCAGAGAGTTCGCACAAGGGTAAAGTACAAGAGATGTTGACATAAAATGTACGCACTGAACTTCTTTATGCAGCATTGCAAGGGACATTCAAGAAGAATCGATTTTTGAGTCTACTAATATGTAGAAAATACATACACATTTTATTTCTCCCTGACGAATTGTAGTTTATCTCCCCAACGCCGGGGTGGGGGGAGGGGGAAGCTTTCCTCGACGGGGACCCTGCCCTATTCCCCCTGCTGGCGTCACCCCTGAGGCGCAAACCGGAATCGTTCACGACAGATGAAACATTGTCCATCTTTGTAGCTCCATAGTAAAATGAGACTCCTCCTTACACCAAAATAAAGAGTAGCAAAA
>NW_022710869.1:12074-12976 GCF_011630105.1 Anneissia japonica
CATTATCGATACTTTTACAATATAGGCCTAATACGATTGGGGACGGAATTATATGACAATATATGATTATCATTATCATGACATTGGTGTAGGCAATGTCTGATAATTCCATGGAATCTCAGATGCAAGCACATTTTACATTTAAAAAATGTAAAATTAGGTTGTCTGGAATTATTATGAATTTTGATTTTGATTTATATTCACTGTAAGATTAACAATAGAAATTTTAATGTTGGCCTATGCCACTTTTGGCCCCGTCCAATCAGAAAAATGTATTTTGATGACGTCATGGAAAATACAAAAAGTTTTCCACAGAGGTTCTTTTGTCCCAAACCTCCTTAAACATTTCAAAATTAATTTGTAATTTCACTGTTCCCTGGTATTACAATGAAAACTGACATCGTCCAATCAGAAAACAGTACAAAAATGACGTCACATAGATTTGAAAATGCTTTTATTGAATTCTACGGGTATGAAAACCTCTAGATAAGTCTTGTATTCGCTCAGATTAGCTTCCGTAATGATTAATTAATTTTGGCACGCTTTGACTTCAATCTGGCCCACTGTGCGTCGTCGTCAAGCCGAGGACGACTGGAAAATTGATGTTTTACCGTCCACAGTGAACGAAAAGTAAACAAAACGAGAATGACTTCTCAATTTCCTTTAAAAGGTATGTATATACTTATATTTATCGTTGAAATTGAGTGATTCTGTGGTTTAAAAATTAAAAACAATATTTTTCATAATTATGATTCAAATTTCCCATATTTTTACTGTTTTTTTGCCCAAGTTAAGCCTGGGCCCGCCTCGATTCGAGTGTTTAGGCCTAGGCCCTAGGCCTTCGCCTTATCTAGCATAGGCCTGCCTACGGCCTATTGCTTGTTGTGGTCAGTGGCGTCGAG
>NW_022710870.1:0-685 GCF_011630105.1 Anneissia japonica
TAATATATATAATTTATACATATTTATTTACATTACACATGAAATCATATAACAAATGTATATTTTACTATCCATTTATTTTTTTATTTTATAAACATGATCAGCAGCCAGCGCAGGCGATTCGAAGTTACTGGTTTCATGAAGTAGGTGAACACACGTGAAGTGGTGAACTGCGCTCCAGCGCACGTGTTTGTACCTATAGGCTAGCTTGTCGTCTATTGTAGCATCTGACCTACTTCTGTCTTTGGAGTAAAGTATCAAAAATGGAAATAAAACAAACAAGAAATCGCAAACCTTGTGTCAGCTTCGCCTTAAGAGTTACCATGGGAATCAATTTGTGGAAACGTTTCTTTCCACAATTCCAGTTATGCAACTAAAGAAATAGGCCTAGCAAGTTGAGTGATTTTCTCGGGCTTATGAATATAAAAGAAGCATGAAACGGCTTTTAAAATGTACATGTACAATTATAAATTTATTGATAATTTTATATGGAAAATATAAATATCCAAATACATATTTCCAACTTCATAACATCTGCGTTGTTTCTGTAAAAAAAGAAAAATACTGTAGCACCAAGTGATACAGTAATATAGTAACAATAATGAACTTTAATACTAATAAAAAATAATTGTTAATAAACTAATGTTACCGTAATTTAAGTTGACTGGTTTTTCCTGATAAAAAG
>NW_022710871.1:0-680 GCF_011630105.1 Anneissia japonica
TTGCCCAAAAAAGGATTTGGAAACAGGTTGGGATGAAGCTGCAATTGCTGTGGTTGTGCTGGCACAATTCTATCCAATACAGCCAGCAACCGCTCTTGGTTTCTTTGAGTTGTGGTGACATAGTTCTGCTGTAGCTTTAAACCTTCATTAAGCGTATTATGCAGACGGCTTATTGCTGCTCTTTCCTCTTCAGCAATTTCCTTTACTTGCTCCATTTGCTCCTTCATTGTTGACTTCCAGAATCTATTATTTTCCCTCATCTGGTCCTTTAAATGCTTTGCAAGTGACCTAACATTTTGTTCACTTTTGGGCAGCGTACCAGTGTTTCTTCCCTTTGCCACTAAAATATAGGAAAATTTGTGCTTTTATTATACAATTATAGGAAGTATTGCAAAATAAAAATATAAAATTCATAGGGAAATATAAAGAAATTACCATACATATAATAAAAAAAAAAACGGATAACAGGGTAAAACAAGTACAGTAAGTAAACAAATACTGTACAGTATTTGCAGTGGCATCTGCTGATAAAAAAAAACACTTTTGATCACTTATTTTATATTTTTGAGGTACATGGACATAACATTTTAAAACTAAAAGCTAATTTGTTATTTAAAAAAAAAGAACTGTCACAATGACTGGGGATTCTAGCAGGGATGTAGTTATGGTGGGCGGGGACA
>NW_022710872.1:0-579 GCF_011630105.1 Anneissia japonica
TGATAATGTAATAGATAGATGTTTACAAATATAATGCAATTGATGTAATGTTATTTCCAGTTGTACTAATGTTGCACTGAACTGGCACAAGGTCTATCCATTACTATTTTTTTCCATTATTTTTTTATATTTTTATATATATTTACATTTATATATATTTTATATATATTTATATACATATTATATATATATATGTATTTATATATATAGATAATATATATATATAGATAATATATATATATTTATATATATAATATATATATATAGATAATGTATATATATATATATATATTTATATATATAGTTAAAACTGCTTCGAACCACAACAAACCCGATCTGGACCACAGAACCTGCAACTGCCGAAACAAAGAGCAATGCCCACTCCAAGGAAATTGCCTGGCCTCTAACATCATCTATAAAGCAAAAGTGGAAAAGACCAACGAAGACGACCCTAAAGTTTACATCGGACTGACAGAGCCACCCTTCAAATCCAGATACTACAACCACACACAGTCGTTCAAGAGGGAGAAACACCAACACAGCACCGAACTCTCCAGATACATATGGGAACTCAAAAAG
>NW_022710873.1:0-1712 GCF_011630105.1 Anneissia japonica
CTCGTCCCTTCTCTCACCATTTTTTGGGCCCGCATCAATTTTTTTTTTTTTTTTGTTATTTTTAAAATTTTGGGGTACTTTTTTACATCGAAAATGCAAAATTTCAATTGCTAACACATTTTATTGTTTACAAATGCATTTTTTTTAAACACAAAGTAACTAACTGACAAATTGTTTACAACACATTTCGCTACGCAGACAACATTCTTTGGCATATTTTGACGAAGTGGAAAATAACAATATCAAATAATAAGTGCCTCCTTCACCAATTTTTTGAAAAACCCAGGATGGGAAACAAATAATTTTTTTTTGGTTATTTGGCCTAAAAACACAGATAATACTGTACATGATGACCATAGTACATTAAACAGTTTCTATAAATTTAAGAACACATGATACACAGAGAGAAAAAAAAATAAAAAAAGAAATGATTGTCTTACAATCACAATTTTATACCCAAAAAACTAGCATGGTTAATATTATTATTTTAATTAATGCAAATTCATACTTTGTAAATATTATTACTATATGTAACAAACTTAAAAATATATATTTTTTTAAATCAGGTAAAATTCACAATAAGAGCGGTTTGTATATAATAATTACAAAATCTAAAATAAATACAAAATAATTTGCTAAAATATTCTATAATTTTTTTTGATGTAAAAATGTGACTATCTTTCAAAATAGGTAAAAGTAAACTGTTTTTTACCCACTTTAAAATTTATATTTTTATCAGTAACAACTCCTTTTTAATTTGATGACACAATTTCAAATAATACAACATGTTGTCTTTCATTTATATTATGTGGTACACATATAGACAAGAACAGAGTGTGGGAATAGGAAAGGAAAAAAGAAAAGGCAGCTCTACGTAAATCTGAGGTGGTATTGTTAGAGCTGGCTTGACCATAACGTTAAACTTCAGTCTCCCCACTACGGCATGTCAAAAAAAAATTCATGGGAGAAGACAACATTTAATTTGACTTCCTAAGCATCCTTTACTCAAAAAGTCTGGAGTTCCTAAGGATGGCTTTCAGTACAGTAGTTACTGTTTACTGTACGCCACACATGTTCGCCCATATGTCATTTCTCAAATCATTTCAGTAAATGGTTTGTTCATAATCAATCTACAAAAAGCATGTCACTTAGAAATCAAAAGTTTGAAGATCCTTTTTACAGTTACTAAAAGGTACAAAAGTAGTGCTTTCCCCTTCGTCACCAACCTAATAAACAAGTGGCTCAGATTTCTCCTTTGTTTTAACCCGGTTCACTTAATCCTTGACTCTTATTTTTTTTTTCTTTTTTTCTTTTTTTTTGACACATGAACCTAATTTTCAATTATCAAATTTTATTATCCTCTTGTGTTTATTCTATTTTTTATCCTTTTTAATAGTAATTTTAATAATAATGTTTATGTCCTGTTACAGATTATAATAATACTGTACTGTGTTTTTATAATGATAATAATAAATTGATAATCATGAATATTGTGATGTCTTATTATGTTTTTTATTCAGTACATTCTAGAATCTTAGATACTTTCAAAATATTTACAAATGATTTGAAATATGACAAAATTGAAAACTGGTACCCGCCTACTCCAATTCAGCTTTTTGGGCTGCTTGTAAACTGGTGTTTAAAACTAAATTGAAATTGACTGATGAATTACAGTATATCTAATCATTTTTTACAGGCCTTTATATTCTACT
>NW_022710874.1:0-960 GCF_011630105.1 Anneissia japonica
AAATAAAACAAACAAGAATGAATAGGAATGAATATATATATATAAATATATATAAATATATATATATAGGCCATTATATACATACAAAATAAAACAAACAAGAATGAATAGGAAAATTTGTTGTTCATACTCATATATAAGGCCTGCTTAGGTTTTGGCCTACTGATTATTAAAATTAATTATAATTATTCTAATTAAATTATATATATATATAATTCCAATTAAATTATATATATACACGACTACCAGAAGCAAGTTTCATTGTTGATTAGCCATTTTCTTAAATGTCATTACCCACTTAAGTTCGTCAAATCAGCAATTAGAAAGGCCTCGTCTAAAACCCACCAAGAACTCCTTACTTACAAGAATAAATCTACCTCTGATCGCATTCCTATGATTTTTTATTACAACCCTATGATTACTTCATTTGCTAACACATTAAAACAATACTACAAAACCCTTCAGATAGACCCCACTATTAAATCTGCATTTGAAAGCACACCTGTACTAGCAACGCCAGCCCCGCAACCTTAAGTCTCTATTAACGTCGTCTAGACTGTTATCTCCGGCTCATAACCAGGAAAAGGGCGACAGAGCATGTGGTAATAGAAGGTGTAAACTTTGTACTATCATCAATACTGATATTAAGTTTGTAGTACCGGGCACTAGTCACTTTATATGGGCCCTTGATGTTAGACTGTTCAGCTTCCAATGTTGTGTATTTCATTTTTTGTAATTTGTGCAACCATGGTAATTATGTAGGTGAAACTGGTTGTAGCATAAGATCGAGAATGAACAATCATAAAAGCTACATTAGGAATAAAGATATAAAATCTACAGTCAGTGAGCATTTTAACTCACCGGGCCACTCAATATCTAACCTTCGATTCATTACTATAGGCAATGGTTACATAACAACGAAAGCCAGAAGATGTGCTGAGATGCGTTGGGTTTTACACC
>NW_022710875.1:0-934 GCF_011630105.1 Anneissia japonica
CATATCTTAACAACAATGGTTTATTCGCTTCCAGACAACCAGTCTATTGACCAAACCATAGTGTGGAATCTACACTTCTTTATGTCCAGAATGATATTAAAATTGCACTCGACAACCATAATGGGTTCTAATGGTCCTATTGTATTTCAGTGCTGCGCTTTCGACACCATCAAACACAAGCAGTTACTAAACCGTCTATCTTCGAGTTATGGTATCAGGGTGTATGCAAGGGGCGGTTGGGAAGGTCGCACGACCTCCCCCCCCCCCGAATATTTTCAAAGGTTCACATTTTTTCCATAGCCATTCTTTTCTACAGCCTTTTCACAATGACATAAATGAAAAAGGCATTGATGAGGTACACAGCTTTATGTTATTTTCAATCTGGATCAGCGCGATGCTGCTGTTAGTTGACTAGAATTTTACATAGCAAAAGTTCGATCTTGTTGTCAGTCCAATAACCTTAATAAATGATGCGAAAACTGAGCTAATTCATTTTTCATCACGTTTTAAGCTGCTCCGCTGGACCCCTTCTTTTAAAATAGGAGATGCATTCATTGAGCTTTCGCTGTCCTGCAGAAATCTTGAAGTTGTTATGGACTCATCACTTAGTATGTCCAATCATAATAAAAGCTGCATGGCATATGCTGATGATACGCAGCTTAATGTTATTTTTAAGGAGAACTTGACATTAAGTATATTTTTGTACCCTAAAACTCTCAAGCCATAACCTGAACTGCAATGTAGGCTAATGCATTTGAATTCCAAAAATCTCAACTGTTTGTTTAGCAATGTTCACTGTTTGGTCTTATCTTCTTTATTGTTACAAATAACTTAAATGAAACCATTACATTTCAGTATATACTGATGATTTAAATTTGTTGGTGTAACACATTCGCAACCGTGAAATAGAAACCTTTTTTTGACTGGGAGTAGC
>NW_022710876.1:0-519 GCF_011630105.1 Anneissia japonica
GTGGACATGCCGATCGTCGACTCTTTCGTGATGACCCTGATTCGAAAGAGGAACGTCCTCCTGCATGTTCGGTTGGTGAGATGTCGCAAGTTGAGGTTCTCCGCCGTCGTCGAAGACGAAGACGGCGGAGAGCGCGTATGCGACGATAACTCGCCTCCGATCTTCTGTCTGGTGGAGATGCACGTGTCTCCGATCAGGCTAGCGACAACCTTCGACGGAGTCGTTTCGGAGATCGTTCTGAGAAATTGCGAGTTCGACGCGGACGAGCTCACGACCCTTGAAAAAATGAAGGTTGTAGTGGAATGATGTCGATCCCATGTATTTCAGATTTAGACAAAAAAAATAAATGATAGGGGAAAAAATACATAAAAACTTTGTCGGATTTTTTTTTTAGTGTGTGAAAGTTTGCGAACTTGACGTTGAATGAGCGAGTGACAGGCTAACATAGAAAGATTGAGGCAAGGTGACAATTTTTATTTTTTTTTTCGTATTTTTTTTTAATCGACTTTCAAACAAGCG
>NW_022710877.1:0-1047 GCF_011630105.1 Anneissia japonica
TAATTGTTATTATCGTGATGGAATAAACAATACCTGTATTTGCGCCAGGAGAATCAATTAGGGGGGCCTATATGTGTAATTTTGCCCAACATGTCGTGAAAATGTACTGAATACTCGGTGCGTGTGAAAACACTTGCAAAATATATTTGCAAGTTGTTCTCCAGTGGGACTCAAACCCACATTCTCCAGATCACTAGCCTGGCATCATGCCTTTAGACCACCGAGCTTGCACCTGATGGCCAGGGTTGAATTCCAACCAATAGTAAGCAGCGAGTACTATTTTTGCAAGTGTTTTTCACATGTACTGAGTATTCAGTACGTTTTCACGACGGGTTGGACACAATTCCACCTATATGTTCTATTGATGATGTTGTCAATATTATAATATATCATAGATTCATGAAATGCTTAATAAGCCCTAAACGATAACATGACTTGACCATAGTTTGTTCTCAATATTCTTTAATTTTTTTAACAAAATATTTTTTAGATATTTCAGAGCGTTAATGCCGTACCGTATCTGTTTTAAAAAACCTCAGAACGTATAAGCATTCAGAGTAGACCCCACTAGAGGCTCTGTCTCTATGTCCGATCAGGTGCATTTTTACCAATTTTACCTAGGGCCCGGCAGTTATCTATGCCATAGTTACCAACCGTCACGCATCACTTCAAAGTGATATTGGATGAAATGCTTTTTGCAGAAACACATGCGAGGTCACAAATATGTCACGCATTTAGCACTTGCGTGATAACGAATTATCACAAAATCAGGGGAAAACGTATTTCAAATAAGAAGAAATTGGTTTTATTAAAAATATAAAAACGGTATACAGTAGCTTGAGTCATTAGGGAGCTTTCTTTATCTCGTTCGAGAATCAATTCACAGAGAAAATTTCTCCTTTCCGACCAAAACAACCCAGCCAACCACGCACTTGTAGAATCTAGTAGTCGCGAGCAGTCTTGCGAGTTTATTGTTACAACCAACCGTTTAAAATGTGACGGGATCCCGAACTTCCGCAAGGGTTCCGTAATAATACTGTATACACT
>NW_022710878.1:0-851 GCF_011630105.1 Anneissia japonica
CTCCTTTCACAGCATATCTCTTTCATAGTTCGTTTATAGACATTAGCAGTACATGCTAACACAGATACTTTATTATGGTATGACAGTTTAAACTTGTCATGTAGGATGTATAAGCAAAGTAAAATGACAAACAATCACTCAAATTAAATGAACTTCATGCTATAGTAGATCTTTCAATTGCGCGACGTCGTAATGCAGAACGGATTCCTGCGTTTTTTCGTTTTTTTTTTTTGTTTTTTTTTTTGCAGAACGTAGATCTGGTCCAAACATTGATGGCAAGACGTGTAATTCGTAACGATTGTTGCTAGGCAGTCCAGTACTGTAACTAGAGCGTGACGTGTGCATAATCAAGGGACGTCTTAGAGATACACCTGTCCTTATCTTATAACAATAGCTCGGTGACGTAAGGCTGCCTTTAATCTATGCAAACGAGGGTGGTGCGAGTTTTGTTGTATAGCAAGTACGGTTAGGTTGGTCACTAGACAGGAATATCCATAAACCCGGCGGATCGGCACCGTGAGTGTAGAAAGGTATATGTTAGCTCATGCGGAATGGTACTGCGTGTTGTGTGATGCAACCTGGTAGACAGCAACGTTGTTCCCTTGTAGATTGGTGTTATACGCTTCATCGTGGTTTATTAGTAATATTAACATGCCGAGGTATTAATCTGTCCAGTCACCCACATAATTGTATATATTTTGAACCCGTGAGTAGACTTTTGAAATCATGAAATATTGTAATAATGAAATGGGTGAAATTGTACGTATTTATTCAGTGGTTTATGTGAACGTAATTAGCATGAGAACAAATAAAGGAAAGACAATGTTAGTTTGCTTTATGTTATGATATCC
>NW_022710879.1:0-1173 GCF_011630105.1 Anneissia japonica
ATAATACTTATTATTATTCCATTTATGACGTAAGTTGCAAAGATGTGTACCTTCGTCGTGCCTTTCTTCCGCAGCAGTTTGTACTGTGTGGCCTCCTCCATGATTGAATACACTTAACATTTCATATGTGATACCTCTGCTGACGGTCGATCTCTTTTTCTCCTGATAAACATCGGTATTGAGAAAGGGATGAATACCTGCATCGGTATTTTACGAAAGTCTATTAGGGCCACTGAAATATATATTTTTATGTCGTAATTATGACTTATTATGTCGAAATTTCGACATACGTATGTCGTAATTACGACTCATTATGTCGAAATTTAGACATACGTATGTCGTAATTACGACTTATTATGTCGAAATTTCGACATACGTATGTCGTAATTACGACTTATTATGTCAAAATTTCGACATAATATGTCGAAATTTTGACATACGTATGTCGTAATTTCGACTTATTATGTCGAAATTACGACATAATAAGTCGACATTTCGACATACGTATGTCATAATTTCGACATATTATGTCGAAATTTCGACATAATAAGTCGTAATTACGATATACGTATGTCGAAATTTCGACATAATAAGTCGTAATTACGACGTATGTCGTAATTTCGACATATTTATGTCATAATTACGACATAGGCTTGGGCCACTGTACGTATTGTTTCTCGTCAGCTTCACTTATGTACGATTGAAAAGTTGTGACTTGCAGTTGAGTGATATTTTAATTTTGGATTTCATATTTTCAGTTATAATTTCATAATTATAAATACACATGTCCCCAAAAGAGCAAATAGCTATAAAGTACATTTTGAAAAAAGTGTAAGTTGAGTGGGTTTTCATGACAGGGCAGAAATAAATTAAATATAAAAATACTGTTTTATAATGATAATATAAATAATAACTAGAATTACTCCTTTTACGCTACGTAGTAAAAGGATAGCCTCCCAGCGGTGCAATTTTGTCTGGTACAAAATGTTTAAATATTTTGAATTCTGAAAAGCATTTTGAATTTGTTTAGGATAGGCTAATAGGTGGGACCGAAATGGTGGGGACAACGGAATGGAACGACGAAGTGGGGACATGGTATGGAGAAATGGGGTTGGGAAACGTGGTATGGGTAATGAGTTCCCTCCTGCGCACACCCCATATTCGGGGGTGGAT
>NW_022710880.1:0-659 GCF_011630105.1 Anneissia japonica
ATGCATGGTTCAAAGCTCTAGCTAGGTTCCTGCTATCAGCATGCTCCTTGAAAAATTGAAGTTCATTTGTTAATTGTTATCACTACCTCAATGGATATGCAGACTGTCATTTCCTGGAAGACAGCAGCAAACAGGTCTTGCTTGTGTGCAAACCCATTAAATGTCAATAAATATCTTGAAAAAGGTACATATTTAAAACATTGACAAATGCTGCTTTCAAGCATGATGTAGAAAATTTTGTCTAGTCGCTTAAAAATGAATATTTTATTCCTGTCTTCATAGATATGTACAATACAAATGAACACTCCTTAGTTATAAATCCTAAAAAATAGTGGAAAGTGGGTCATGAATAATAAGAATGCTGTTACCTTCACTTAAATTTATTTTAATAAATGCATTGAAGGCAATTATGTGAGACTGACTGACTGACTTGAAATAAATTCAGTTCTTTTTAAGATCTTTTATAATATAATAGCTTGTTTATACATTCAATGATTATGGAAACATGTTGAGCTGTTATAGACTGATTAGTTTTTTTTTGTTTTTTTTGGCTTAGAATCATCATCAGTCCATCAGTCATTCAATCAATCCATCACTCAATAATAGTGGGGTAACACCTATCACTGGCTCCTGGACATTAAGGGGCCCCCCAGGATATT
>NW_022710881.1:0-1001 GCF_011630105.1 Anneissia japonica
GGCCTACAGGCTGTTTTAAGCATAGAGTAATCATTATTGTTATTCCAATATCGTTAACACCGCTAACAAGACAAGTTACAAAAATCCACATGGTTGTCGTGTCAGTGTTTATGCGAAACATGTAAGAGAGAAAATCATAAAAGTCAAATCATGTCTCACAAGAAACGGAGAGTGTGGATTTTATATTGGGAAAGAGTTCGTTAAATGAAGCCTTCCTATATAGAAATAGAGTACGAAAGCCGCAAATTTATTTATCCTGATTTATATAGGGCACCGTAAAAGAAATAATGGTAGTCGATAAAGGTAAAGATAACAATCAGTCATCATCCTACAATATTATTCTAGCCGACGTGCTCTTTTATATTAAACACATTCTGTAAATAATATTTTCTCACTGGAATAAAGTAACATTGTTAATAATAACCGGTTTCTATTCTCGTAAATCATGGAAAACTACGAAAGCAATGTTGAAGCATTTCAAAATACACATTTTCTATCTGAAAATAAAAAAACATTTTATAAGCTGGAGCACTAAAATTGCTTAAAAGATAAGAATAAATTAAGAAAAAATTGAGGCTGAGGTAAAATTTTAAATGCTCTTTTTATTTTTAAAAAGTTTAAAAAACCAACAAAACATTATTTTGGTTTTATCTGTACCTAGGCCTATGTGCACGCAGTATTTATATATGCCTATGTAGTACCCTCTATAATCCAGTAAAGTAATAGGGTATAATGCTATACAATAGTAATTTCTGTCTTTGAAAAGTGTGTAAAATAAGAACTAAATAAGAACATTATGAGTCTACAGTAGGCAAAATATTAATTAAATTTATTTATTGAATTGAATGTAGCTGGTTCTTATAAAAAAAGTGAAAAGTTATACACTTTATCATAATAGGTACAATTATTTCCATATTAAATACTATATATAAAAAATGAAATGAATATATAACGTAATATAAATATGTTGCCTTTTAAGGAGGCTTCAAACTCATAGTTTA
>NW_022710882.1:0-2613 GCF_011630105.1 Anneissia japonica
TTTTTTTTTTTTTTTTTTTTTTCCTATTCAGAAACTATCACGGATTCAGACTTGGTTGTTGTTTTATTGTTCTAATTCTTTGTCAGTTGTCTATACGCTGTGTCATAAAGTGAATAAAGTACTGTAGGCCTATAAGTATGTTAATACTTTATGATTAATTATATTGAGATGTTTAACTGGATTGAGATGTTTTAACTGGATTGACTAGGCATGTGTTGCTATTGTTACTTCGAAGTCAGGTTCACAAGAAAGTTTTTTTTTATATGTTGTACAACTGCTTTTCAAAGACACAAAAAGGTGTTTGAGACAATATGTCTAAATTTGTTCAAACACCCTTTTTTTTCTTAAGCCAGGCACTCACTGCGTCGCACGACGAATCCAACTCTGCACCATGTGAACACAGACGACGCGACGTCGTTTGCTGATTATCGGTGGCGGTCTGAACGGATCGTCATTAAATAAAAACAATCCGATGCGCGCGCGGAGTGACATTGACGACCGTCGGGTTCAGTGGGTGCAACCCTCCGGAGCTTGACATTAAATGAACACACCAAAGAAAATTGAGTACCGTCCGTCACAAATCACGTGTTCATTAAAGGAACCAAAAAAAAAAAAAAAACAAACAAACAAACAAACAAAAAAAAAAAATCCATTTAATTAATTATTTGCAAAAGACTAATTATGGTCTTATTTATGAATCTGTCAATAACTTAATTTTATTATGATTTTCTTTTTTGTTAAACCAGAAATAACTTAATTGTATAGTAAACAATTAAATTCTATAAGTTGAAATAAAATAATAAACGTAAGCGCACATGGCTCTTAATCTTTAGATTAGGCCTACCTAAAAACCTCCTTGTCATAATTATGTTTGTTAGACTCTTTCAATCATAAGTCAACCATCTTTCCTATATAAACCCATATTTCTCTTTTAATTATATTTTTGTTATGGTTTTACTCCGAATAATTTAATAAATTAAAATGCTGTAATGACATTCAAATGTCACAATTCATCATTGTCCATGTCAACAATATATATTATACTTACCTTTGATAAACGTATAAAAATATATGGAGACATTTTAATTTATTTCAAAAGCAATGTTATCATTTTATAAGAATTGTTGGCTAATGATGCAGCATGACGAAACTGTTATTATAATTGGGTTAAGAAACTGTAATTGCCTGGCAACAATGTTTACAAAAAAAAAATTAGTCCACCGCGAAATCCAAATTGATTGGACCTGTTTCTTTTTATCGATATTGACGATGAAGTCATCAAGTTATGAAAATGGTGGTACAACTATTCATTCTATTTTTGGGAAATCGGTGAATATTTAGTTTTATTTAGTATTCCCATTGCAATCTGTAATTATTGTATGCATGTTATGGCAGGCCTCTCTGTCTAACCTTTCATTTGAGGTCTTAGCCTAGGCCTATCTGTCACACTGTCTGTAGCACCATTCGTTTTCCCCTAGCATATGCCTAGGCCTAGAACTAGTAGTAGTTACTGTAGGTCGTTAGACATTCTGATTTTTTCTGGTTCTTATGTTAGATTATATGATTATGAAACATTCAATGCAATGACAATGTAGCCTACAGCAGTAACTAAGACTAAGTAGGTACCCTCCTAGCTAGGCCAGTAGTATGGAATGCTAGGCCAACCAGTGGCCTAGGCCTAGGCCTAGTCTAAGAATAGGCTAGGGCCATATAGTAGTAGACCTAGGCTATTCTAAATTTAAAATAGTTTATTTAAAAGAAATTGGGGGCTTCAACCAAGTTCTGGTAAACAAAGCGGTTATGACTCCTGCTAATGGAGAATATTTTCAGGTCTTTTTTTCTGCTGTTTATTTTCACTCAAGTACTTTGAGTATTTGTAATGGATGGGCCTATGTCTATTATGTGAGTGCTATATAAGTCTTATAAATTATATATTTACCAAATCAAAATGTCTGTTTTATAGGAAGATAGAATGCATAGGTCTGGGTACACTGAAGACTGCACATACCCAACATCAATTGCTGACGAAGGTTAGTTTAACTTATGGGATATATACAGTAGGCTAGGCCTGGAGTTTACATGGTCTATTCATTTAAATATTTTGCATTGTGGCAGTGCCTAATATTTAATGTTACATGTCACCTTTTCCTAATTCTGATTGGATGTTATTGTCTTAATCCAATCCAAAATAACAACCAATCAGAATTAAGAATTGTTTTTAAGACCGGTGCACCTATAGTCACTGCCTCAAATATTATCTTGGTTAAATAATGTAGTAATTATTATAATTTCTGCTATAACTTGTATAGTGATTGATTGTGAAAAAAAGAAAAGATAAAATTAAATGTAATAAATACAGGCTACACAACCGTAGATGACATATCACAACAGCAGCATATCTAAGGTATTTAGAGGAGCGCCCTCTCCCATAAACAGTTTTTTCACTCTTTCCTCTAAAAACTTGCTGAGTAAAATAATACACTGCAATAGTTCATATTGACTCATATACCCAGTTAGGACCTTATTCACTTTCTAATCATCCACTATCGCCATCTCAGAACTCCTAGATGCGCCACCAAACTAGATATAGTGAAGCAGAAACTTCCATCAATA
>NW_022710883.1:0-1834 GCF_011630105.1 Anneissia japonica
TGGCAGCGTGAACTTCATTTTGTTGCCACCCACCCTCCCAACCCTGTCAGAAATTCTCTGAATCCGTCCCTGCCTGAGCATCTTAGATGGATACGGGTGCTAAATAAAAGTACGCTATTATTTTTACTATTACTATTACTATTACTATTACTATTACTATTATTATTACTATTATTATTATTACTATTATTATTATTATTATTATTATTATTCGGACTGTTTTCAATATTTTTGAATGTTTTTATTACAAATTTTATTGATTTTATAGTGATTTTTATATTGTATTACTCTATGCTCCTTGTTATTGGCGTTCTCGCTGTCGGGGGTTAAATGAAACAAAATAAAATAAAATATAAATAAAAAAATAATTTGGTTACAAAAAATTATTGGTTACGAAATTTTCCGAGCAAAGCCCGAATTGTCCCGAATCGACGAACAAGTATACTATGAGTTTTACGAGTTTACAACGAGCTAAATTTTACTACAAGCTTCAGGTTTACTACAAGCTTCAGGTTTATATTGTACAGACGGTACACTCGTATTCGTAGTATGCCAATAGTAGGATCGGGAAATCACGTAACTGGAGCCAATTCGAAAAACTCGTATCTAACACTTAGCAGGCAGAGAATAATTCATAGTAAGCTCATAGACAAATTGTGCTATCCGCAAAGTCGCGGAACATTTATAGAAATCGCAGTCAACACGGCCCACTCGTACAAGTCAATCTGTCATTCGTAGCAAGTTCGGAGTACCTCGACTAACATGAGCCTGTTCATCGTTAAGGAGATGTCCCTGAGCTTCTTTTTTTTCCAATTTTGGCTAGCTACTAACTCAGGACATTTTTCACAACTATGTATAGTAGAGAAAATCAATTGTATTTTGGAATAATGATGGGAAGGGGCACGCTCCTTGCCCGGGAATTCATTATGGATTTAGACTAAGGAGGTCAAATTCACTGGGTCAAAATCTCTGTGACCCCGATTCTCCTATATTCCTCTATGGGCCTACGTCAGTGGATGGGGTTCAAATTCTATGCCGTCCTTAGTACAAGGCATGTTATCAGTAGACCCGGCGTGTCAATCAAAATTAACAACCGACGAATCAGAACAGTTTCAAAAATACGCGCCTGTCCTACAAATACACGTGTTGTCTCACACACACACACACACATACACGATTGCGTATGGTTTTACACCGCACCTGTCGTTCTGTGGCACCTTGGCAACAGCATCCAAGGGGTGGAGCTTAGCGGAAACGTCCATTCTATATCCATCCATTATTTATGCCTAAGGTATAATTAAAGATAGTACAGCAGTACTAGTATTGGTACACATTTCCAAAGTGAGGACAATCACCTATACCTTCTTCTGAGGTCCAATAAAAATAAGAGGCCTACTTTCGTGTCCTCACTGTTCCTTGGCCTACAAACGTCTCTAATGACTATCCTACGTACTCTCCTAGGCCTACAACTTAAAGGCCTGTATTAAGCTAGGATTTCATATACGTGACACTGTTTATAAAAGTCATAAAAGTCATTATTCTTTATAATGACTATTATTATCGTTGTTATGGTGATGAGTAGTGTTCATTTTTCGTCAATTATGTTTATTACGATTTACTCTTGTATTATAACTAAACCCTATATATAGTCTAATGACTATCCTACGTACTCTCCTAGGCCTACAACTTAAAGGCCTGTATTAAGCTAGGATTTCATATACGTGACACTGTTTATAGAAGTCATAAAAGTCATTATTCTTTATAATGACTATTATTATCGTTGTTATGGTGATGAGTAGTGTTCATTTTTCGTCAATTATGTTTATTACGATTT
>NW_022710884.1:0-578 GCF_011630105.1 Anneissia japonica
CAGTAGATGGGTCGACCGCAAGAAAGGACACTACAACTCAGATCAGCCGTGAACATGACAGCTGTACAGCTGGGCCCAGTACTGACGAACACAATATGCAATGCGAACCCTCTGCATCATCATTTGGCATGTTTGATGCAGAGCAAAAGCCAAAAGATCATGGAACAAAGAAAAGGTTATGTGACTTCGACATCGGAACAATTGAAACTGAAACACCAACAACTGCTCAGGTAGAAGCCGCAGTTCGACGCGGCCCAGATAGTTTTCCAGCATCTTTTCCTGATGATGTGTCGGGAAGAGCATTTCCAATACTGAAAACGAAGATGACTAATGGAGAAGTAGTTCCATGTAACTGGATGTCATGGAGCAAGGAAAAGCAAACCCTCTTTTGCTTTTCCTGCGGATTGTTCAGTAAGCTGCCTGCGTCAACTGGCTCATCTCTAGCGTCGCCTACAGGATACTCAGCAATCAAAAATAGAAAAAGTTGCATGAAAAGATACCGAACACCTAAACAGCACCAGCCATAAAACCTGTTACGTTCAGTGGCGCAACATGGCAGATCAACTTTTTGATCACTC
>NW_022710885.1:0-577 GCF_011630105.1 Anneissia japonica
TTATGTGCACTTCGTTGAGTTTTGCTTACTTGAATGGACTGAAATATACTTTGTTACTTCTTAATACTTCCTCTATGACAAAAATATTTAATTTTCTTAGTAAAAATAAAATACCCAAGGATTTGAACGGAATACCCAAGAACCCAAGACCAAGTCGAGATACCCAAGATCTTGGGTAAATACCCAAGCAGTGGTCACGCTGTCCCTGGGAGATATGGCAAGATGAGCTTTTTAGATTGCTGAATGAGCGCTCACAACTAGCGATTGAACTAGAAATTGCAAATTGCAAGTGAAGTGCTGCATATAAATGTTCTTCGAACAAAATTATTTATGCGAGTCAAGTGAAAATAATGAATAATAAAAATATAACAAATAATATGAGACACGACCCATTGTCTATATTGGGTAACAAAGTCGTAATTTTTCATTTTTGTCAAAAGTGTTATATATAGTGGTGAATTATGGTTTAGGTTTTTTTTAATAAAGTTTCAAAAATGTCTATGTATGTGGACAATGTAGTTGATTACCAAAGGTTACAATTTTTATTTTGAAGACTGCATGGTCTAGGAAGTGTACA
>NW_022710886.1:0-1199 GCF_011630105.1 Anneissia japonica
TAATAATAATAATAACAATTATACACATTTTTTTAAGCGCCTATTAAAGCAAACAAAACTGGCTTGTCACCGGCTCTGGAGGATGTTAGAAAGAAGTTGAACTATTTGAAGAATGAGTAGATTTGAATAATTGCGAATCAGAAATGATACGTAATTGTGGAGGCAGAGAGTTCCAGAGTTTAGGAGCAGAGAAAGAAAAAGAGCGTTCACCGGTACAAATATGCTTGACTCATGGAGTAACAAGTTTGAGGGATTGAGAAGAATGAGTAGAACGGGAAGAAACATGTTTGTTAATAAGCGAACAGAGTATAAGTGGGGCACGACCATAGATAGATTTTTGGGTGAGAAGAATTATTTTAAAAATGATTCGCTTATCAACTGGAAGCCAGTGAAGAATGTTTAAAATTGGCGTAATGTGGGTGAACCTTTTAGACAGTGTTACAACACGAGCAGCAGAGTTCTGTTTAATGCTAATAGCAGGTATACCATTGAGCAATGCATTGCAAAAGTCAAGTTTGGATGAAATAAAAGCATGAACAAGGGAAGCAGCAGCAGAAGATGAAATGTAAGGTCAAATGGAACGGATACGGCGAAGGTGAAAGTAACCCGATCGGCATACAGATGATATATGGTTGCTTAAGTCAAGATGTTTGTCAAATATGACCCCTAAGTTCTGAACCGAAGAAGAAGGAAATATGTTAATACCTTTACAATTTATGTTAATTTTAGGAAAAGGGCGAGTACGATATTTGGAAGAAATAACAAGAAGTTCAGTTTTACAAGGGTTTAATTTAAGTTTCATCTTTGAAGACCAATTTGTAATAGATGAGATACATGATTCAAATAAGGAAATAGTAGAAGCAATGTCAGCGGCATTGTCAAGATCGACTTCTTTCCAGAGCTGGATGTCATTGGCAAAGAAATGATAATTGAGACCTAAAGAATCTAACAACTTAGAAAGACTGGATGTATAACAAATAAAAAGAAGAGGGCCAAGAAAGCTACCTTGAGGAACACCATGTTTAAGGGGAATTTTATCAGAGAATGCATTACCAACCTTAACAGAGAAATGGCGACATAGAAGATAATTAGTGAGAAGTTTATGGGCTTTGCCAGACACCCCAAATTCTGTAAGTAAGGTATTCATTAGCGTCACATGGTCAACAGTGTCAAAGGCAGATGAATAGTCGAGGAGCATA
>NW_022710887.1:0-673 GCF_011630105.1 Anneissia japonica
TTTAGATATCCATGATTCGTATTAATTGTTCTCGACAAATTTTGTTATCAGTGTTTTCTAAAGCCATAACTTCTTTTGAACCCAGCAGAAATAATCAATAAGGAATGTTTTGCGACTTGCTTTTAGTAGCAAGATGTTCAATCTACCACAGAACTAATGTAATTGGTAACTTGTGGACTGTCCAAACGCTTATAAAGACCTATCAAAGCATTTAAGGCATCATTGGTTATTGTTTTATCGTGTTTGTTACCAATTTACTATTACGCGTGCTCTCTTGTTCTAAACAAAATCGAAAGAGAGTTAAAAACGTCCAATTATACCAAATAGCTTCAACCATCCTTGAAATGCTGCAATATATGGCAAATTAGGCTGGTAGTCAAATGAGTCAATCCAAAATAACTTTATGATACAATATTTTAAACTTCTGTTCCGCATCCTGTGGGTCGCTACCAATGTTTGGGTTGCAAAGAGCCGACAAAAGAATGCCAACAAATGAACCCCGATGCATGGTTTCCACAAAATCGATACACGCTATTTAGCCGACGGCTTTCGATTAGTTGGTCGATATCGGGGCGCTTTCCCGATTGCATCGAGGACCGCAACGCTATTGCGACGATTGCATTAAAAAAAAATTGTAGCGATTCTTTTAGAAACCAAGGTTGTAGCTTGATAA
>NW_022710888.1:0-3647 GCF_011630105.1 Anneissia japonica
AGTTAAATTTAAATAAACAAGCAAATGAAGATAAAATGAGGATAGTGATGTTAATGTAAAAAAAATCACAAAACTAAAATGAGTTTTTATTCTGTACTGTCTTATATTCCTAACAGACAAAAGCCATGAATGAGGGATTACCATTTGGCACTGGGCCATTAGCAGTGTCCATAGAGAAAGTGCTACAAAAGCACAAAATAGAGAGACAAGCATATCATGGCCGATCATTTATCGGCAACCATGTGCACAAATGCTGTCAGGTATATTTTTAATTTTTTTAAATAACAATATACAGTTAATAATAAAAAAATTAAATTTACATTTACCATAAGAGCAAGGGTATGATAAGGGTACACTATAATGAACAATTTTTAAACTAGTATTAAGCTAATACTGTAATTTTCATGTTGTGTTCTTTAGGAAGCTGTGCTAAATGACCTGATAAATGCCCCAGTTGCAGAATTCAAGCTACAGGAGACTGAACTACCATTAGGTCAAATAAAAGCTATTTCAGAAAAAGTCAAATCGCTTGTCAGCAAATATGGACGACTACTAAATATATTTGCAATAGTTCACAATAACATCAATCATTCAAAGCCAATGTCAAATGAGGAAATAACTGTTATTGGTAAGTTATTGTATGTACTGTATTTAAATTGTTACCTAATATCCTATAGTTTCCAAGGCGGCCATTTGTTTTGGCTTGTTTTTGCTGGCATCTACGAATATAAACCTGCTGCTAAGCTGTCCGTCTTCATGTTGCTTTTGCAGGCTTGGTTATCGGTCTATATTAAAATATGAAAAAAGAATTCTTATTTATAACATTTTTTCCCTTTTTTAAGGTGAATCCATACAAGAGTTTATTGATGAATATAGAAATTCAGGAAATTCAATGACAATATCACCAAAGCTTCATATGCTTGAAGAGCATGTGATTCCACAACTTAAGGCTTGGAAATTTGGGCTAGGACTAATCAGTGAGCAAGGTGGCGAGTCCATACATGCATCTTTTAATCAACGAAAAAGAACAGTTGCAGGAATGCATGATCGACTTGCTCAGTTAACTTCAATGATGCGCTCGCATACATTGCTAACCCAGCCCAACATTCTCCAGAAAATTGCAAAACCTAAAAGAAGAAAATTTGGTAGGTATAACTGTTTATTATTACTTCTTTATGAAATATTTTTGAAAAAATAAGAATATAGAGTCATAACAGTGTTATTTTATTTTTTCTTTCAGAGAAAAAAGAATAAATCTGAAAAACAATGGAATTTTTCAATGAAAGTGTGCTAAGAAATTCTTCAAAATAATAATTTTATAATCAAAAATCTACATTTGACTACCATAATAAAACTGCAATACATTGTAAGTGACACTGATATAAAAGGAACAATATATATACATTACCTACTTCACTATCATTCTGTAGACTTCTCAGACTATTCATTTCCATTTCTCCCTACTTTGTGAAACGTCTTCAAGTAAGGCAGTATGCTTCAAACTGTTGAATCTTGGCTGCAATAAGCCTAAACGGATATCTAAAAAAATGATGATTAATTGAAGAATACAAAATAACATACCAACTTTTTTATAAAATTAAATAATAGCCCATGATCATAATTAGTTAAGTACTTATAATAAAATTATGCTGTTTTGCTTTATTTGATTTGTTACAAACAACACATGAATTGTAAAATTGTAATTGTTGGTACAAAATATATTGTAATATAACATCCCTGGGGTTGTCCGATGTGATATAAATAACATTACGGACACAGAAAAAATTATTGTATTTCCAGTCACAAAATTTCATTGTTTCGGTTGTTAAAAAAATAATGCAGCAAACAATTTTTTTTTCTATTTCCGAATCAATATTTCCTAATTATATATTTTTTTGAATTGTATTACTACTACACGGTATTCTTAATGAAAGTTATTTTGTTGAGACTGGGTCTGTCTGCTGTGAATTATTTGGGTTTTGAGGAGTCGTTTAGTAAATTTAAGGGCGGGGGGGAGGTTTGCCTAATATATACTCCACCAACAGGTAGTTTTGTTTAAACATAATACATGTAAGGGGGAAGGGCTGTGGCAGATAGCTAGGCCTAGCTACCTTAGGCCATGGCCCTCTGTATATAATTTTAAGCTTAGTTAGAGGCTTGTTGTTTAGCCTACTGTACATGAGGCCGGCATGGCCTAGCCTGGCTGGGTAGGCCGGTAATATAGGGTAGACCAGGCCCTAGCTAGGCCATATTATAATGAAATTTAAGCTAGCACACTGCACTGAACAGTACTTCAGAGTATTATTATTAATGAAAGAGCAGTTGAATTAAATTAATAACCATATTATGCATGTCTGTTACTGTGTTAATCATTACAAGCTGTGAACATGACAATATGCTAGGCCACGCTAGCACATATACACGTGTTTGCGAGAGGCCGGATACGGCTAGGTTTAAACCCAAATTAAATCCTAACCAAAACAGTTGTCAGAGAGATTTTTTTAATATTTGTTCTCAAGTTCACGGGGAATCACATGAACTATGTAGCCATGTTCACAAAAATTGCAAAAAAAAATTATTGTCTCACTAAAATCGGGAAATTAACATGTTGAATTTTCCCAGGATTTTGGTTGAAAAATCGTAAAAATTCCAATACTCACACACAACTAGGGAAGCATGACCATCGTGACTGCTTCGTATTTTTCAACTGTTCAGCATCTCTTCTTCGATAATATCATGAATATTCATTATTTTTCTAACGTCTAAGGCTGCTGGTTGGTCATTTAAATACCCCTACGTCATGCAGAATAAAAATTATCACTTCCGCGTTTGTGCAATAGCGCCGGGGGCGCAGTACTTTTTGTCTATATTGAAACCGCCGTGTTACGATTACTGGTATTCCTTTATCGTCTTGGTGTTGATAATCCTGTCGTGTTTCGGCTGCTGTATCTATTGTCATAGAATGCGAGCATCGAGACCGATCGTGACGGCGGTTCATATACCACCATCGTCACCTTCACCACCACCACCACCACCACCACCACCACGATCTACTTTGCCTCGGTATTCGGACTTGTACGAACTTTGATGACGTCATCGAAAACCGAAGTTTGTTTTTTTTTTATTTCGTTCAACAGCCTGATAGACCGAACGTTGTCGTCATTGGAAGTTGATTACGTCATCGATTTAAAAAAAAAAACCCATATATATACACACACACATATCTACGAACATTTTAGCTCGACTTTAGCATTCAACGAAAATATGAAGTGTGCTACACGTAGAAAAGTTATAGCCAGAATGGTGAGGATTTACACGGAGGACAATAATCCGTTGGAGACGCTGCTTGCCGCAAATCAAGGTCGTGTTCTGAAGGCGATCATCTGCGACGCTAAGAAGATTTTCCTGCAGATAACGCACCCGCCTGGAAAAACCGAATACGCCAGGCACTACCCGTGCTTCACGTGGACGAACGTCAACGGCGTGAGGTTGGTTGGCAAGCAAGGGACGGTCGAGGACACGCACAGTCTGCTGAATCGTTTCGGCGTGTCCAACGCTCATGTGGAACTGGTGGAAACCCAAGTCCAGTTGAGTCAGGAAGGAGACAACATCTCGTCCATCGACAGAGACGCGGACAGAATCACGAT
>NW_022710889.1:0-924 GCF_011630105.1 Anneissia japonica
AATAACGAAAACATAAGTCGGACATGAAAAAATTCATATAAGGAACGAACGTATAAGAAGGACAAACAATAAAACAAAGCCAGCATAAGACTGACATTTCTCAAACAAATAACAAACGTATCGAACGGACATAGACAAAATGATACTGTGTAGACGAATGAATAATTTTGTAATGAACTAAATATTTATGTCTTATACACATCTAGATGGACGGTTTTACAAATGAACATGTACCGGTACGCATTTAAAATGTGCAAGTTGTGATGATATATCGCTTCTGTCTTTATTCATAAATGAGGGATACTAATTGAAAGTATCCCTTCTTAATTTTTTTACAATTTTTTTTATGGGGGGAGGGGGTGTGGAGGGGTGGCGTTTCTTTTTTTTCCCCACCATCTTCAGTACCATATTGTACAGTACACATCATACGGGAAAAAAAATCCATCATCGACTTCTGTCTTAAATTGTTGAACTTCTGTTTGGCAGCTTCATCTCGCCATTTCCTCACTTGCATTAGGTGAATATAATCCACATCCCCTTATCTTCCAGCCACATCAGCAGTGTTAAAAGCTGTTGATGCGTTGACTCTTGGGAGGTGACTAACTTCTTGTTCATCATCAGATGAATCGTGATCCTGCGATGTTTCCACACCACTGATGATTTGATCATCCGTTAGCCACTGATACCCTGGATCGTCTGCGCCTTCAGTCAGCCTTGAACAGGTCCCATCTACTCGCTATCATCGGCTTGGTATCCGAGTTCTTCAAACATTACATCGAATTCAGCCGAGTCACCGTCATCATGATGGTTTCTTTGATGAGGATCGGAGTCGATGTTTGGCTCTTCTCCCAGAAGTTGTCGCCAGCTACGACTTAGGTTTTCTTTTTTTTTTTTAAACATGAGAACAATAAAACGTTTTAAGTC
>NW_022710890.1:0-835 GCF_011630105.1 Anneissia japonica
GCCAAATAGAAGAAATAAAAAGAACTCAAGCAGGGTGGAGTGCTTTTAGAGATTAAACAACATCATGAAAAGTAACATGTCACTACAGGGGCGGATTTAGGGCCCTCTTTTGGAAAGTTAAAAAAAAAGAAAACGAAAGAAAGAAAGGGGAAAAAAATTGACGGCCCAAAACGCCTTAGAGGTTATTTTCGGGTGTCTAGAAAACAAAAATTTTGCAGGGGTATGCCCCGGACATTCTAGGGTAGTGTTGTCTCGATGAGCTCCACTTTCGGACATCTCAGGATCCGCTCCTGCACTATGCATAAAATATTCAATAAGTTTATATTAACATCCATGACCTTCGGAGCAGAGACATGGGCAATGACTAAGAAAATGGAGCAAAAACTAAAGGCAACACAAAGAGGCATGGAAAAGTGCATGGGATCTCACCAAGTTAGACAGGAACACTATCAAATGGAACAAATAAGATTTCACGATGTAATACAAGTAGTTAAAAACAAAAAATTGGGATAGGCAGGACATCTCACCTGGACAAATATGTATGTATTTATGTATGTGTGTACGCGTGGGTGTATGTGTGTATGTATGTATTATGTATGTATATATATATATATATATATATATATATATTTATTTATTTATAAATGATGTATATATATGCGCTTATATATATGTATATATACATATCATATATAAATATATATAGGCCTATATATATATATATATGATAAGTATATATACATGTATAAGCACATATATAAGCATATACACCTGATGAAGGCCTATGGCCGAAAACGTTTGTGAATTTTTTGTATTAAATTTGGCAAATATATAC
>NW_022710891.1:0-767 GCF_011630105.1 Anneissia japonica
ACATATTAATGAGTATCGCTCACACATTCATATACTGAGATTTACATATAGATGTGAAGACAAATGGTAGTAGTCAATGCATAGTCATTCGACCGTAACATACAATGTTTGTCCATTGATGAAGCCTTAACCGGCAAAACGTTTGGAATAACCTGAAATTTACAACATTTTATGCTTTTGAAGTCTTCTTTGTTCATATTCAACCAAGGCATGGACTCGAATCTGGGACTTTTTGCATACACGTCAAACTTCATAACCACTTGGTCACAAACACATTCAAGTGCCAGGTAGAATTTTACCTGGTTTTTTTTTTTTTTTTTTTTTTTTTGTGTCTGTAGCTTCACCCAACAAGACAGTACGTCAGGATATAAAGCCTGATACACCGCCCCTTCTGTGCATTATTTTGTGATTTTAAATTAAGGCATGGAATAACCAAAAAAACAGGAAGTAGGAAAATGCAATATAAATTGAAACTTAACAAAAGAGGAATCTGACAATGAAAGAAAAAAAAATACTCGGATTTGAACTTGGGACCTTTAGCATACAGGGCGACTGCCATAGCAACTGGAATCACTAAGAAGGAATTGTGGTGGTTCAAGTGTAGGGTAGAATCTGATTTTTATGGTGCTAATATCGCATGTGACTAGACTACTATTTTCAGCTTCCTGGATTTTGAATGAGATACTTCCAACAGCAAATCGAACCCGGTATTTTAAGCATCCAGGGCGAACGTCTTAGCCACTTGACTACGAAGGCATTTCGGTGAT
>NW_022710892.1:0-1620 GCF_011630105.1 Anneissia japonica
GTTGAAATATACTATACTTTTATAGGTCATGTAAATGTTCCATTAAATTCGAAACTTTTCTTGGTTGAAAATAATAATATGTTTGATATTTTATGAGAGATAAATGTATCAGCTTCAAAATAGAAAAGATTGCGCAGCCATAGTGATTGACAGTATGTAGTGCGCATTGAGAAAATAAGGTGCTCTCCATTTCGTCATGTTCAATTTTTTGGTCAACTATGCCTGCTGAAAATTTGATGGCGGGGAACACATGGGACTTCAAAGGCATCGCGCAAACGTTCTTTACGCGCTGCGGCAGCTTTGATCTTGGTTCATTTGCATAGCGCTGCGTGCGCGTAGCTTTGCCGAGTGATCTCCTTCTCAATAATACCTCCATGGTAAAACCATCACAGTGATAATGCGCTGGGGAATGCTGGACAGACAGTGAGCATGCGCACTGAGTAAGTGACGTTGACAAGCATGTGCAGTTACCAAGCGACGTCTCATTAACTCATGAGCATGCGCAACAACCAAACGGCGTCTGCGAAGACGGTGTGAAATAGAAATGAGAAAAATCGAACTTTTCATGCAACAATTGAGAATGCGCAACTTAAGCCAAAGCTATATAGGCTATGAAAATGGAAAATGAGAATAGACACATTCCGCAAGATTTATTTACAGCCGGTCATGTGACATATATTGGGTATTACTATGGAGAATTTACAATGCGATCAGTGTTAAAGTATAGGAAAGTGTAATGTTATAATTTCAAAAACATTCGCCCACCATTAACGTGAGAAATAACTGGCAAGGAAAGGCACTTCGATTGTTCAAAAGTGTTTTTATTTAATTATTCTAGCGTTCAATGTGCTTTGTATGCTTTTGAATTAATGTGATCCTTTGTAAACCTTAACTAGCTTAAAAATCGTAGCGTGTCAAAATCGTAGTTCGCGGATGGAAGACTCTCGTGCATGCCTAAACAGGCCGTACACATCAAGAGCCTAGGATTTATAAAAAAATCTCAATGTTTGGGGGCCAGTATCTTTTGGAGGATTAGCTAGCCAATATGACAAAACTCTCAAATTCAATTTCCAATCAATTTGGTATAGTTACTGGAATTCCAACAAACATTATTCAACATCAAATACTCAAAAGATGCCACGTGTACTGTATAGTACGCATTTTTATTATTATAATCCTGTAAATAACTTAGTGGCTATTGTTACACCAGTTGTAAACCAATCCCTGTACCTGTAGGATACTATGTTTATGTTTATGTGTCATACCACAACAGAAATGCATTGAAGATGGTAGGTCATCCTCAAGAATACGTTAATTTATTATGTTTGGAAATACAAACCAGTCATAAGTTAGGGATGTTGCGGCGTTTTTTCAAAGGAAATATTTCTTGTTTGTTATTGCTAGAAGCCTTTTAAAACAATAAAAATAAAGTGGATATTGGTAGTCCTACATGGTAAAATACATCGCCAATGTCTTTGCTCAAATCACCATCTGCCCAGAATGTTGCGATGATGTTCCTGGTGTCACTCCTTTGAAAACCATTCACCGATGGGTTCGGGTAGCTCACTACATCTTCATCATCGCCATGCAATATAAAATTCCCATTTTCTGTAAACTAAG
>NW_022710893.1:0-4092 GCF_011630105.1 Anneissia japonica
CCACGGGCCTCAATCATGAAAGTCTCTTGGAATGGCATGCCAGCTACTTGGTGCTTGCTGCTAATGGTGACTTCAGTTTGTTGGTCACTAAACGCTACGACTAAAATGAAGAGTCGTCTACTTGCAGTATTCCTGTCAGTTAGATTTTCGATGAATGTTATGGTAAACTGTTTACCTCTGGATATTCCAAAGCACTGATTAGATGTCATCAAATCTTGTGCTGCCGATGGTGGTACTTCAGGAACAACAAGTGCAATGAAGATCATCCACCAAAGATGGGAGAGATGAGACATCTTTATTCTGCAACGAAATAATAAAAAAGGTGTATTAATAAGTGTATTTTTCTTTTTCAATAGAGCAATCCAGTCTAAGGTAAAGCTTCTTTTTTGGTTTTTTCTTTATTGGGTTATGTTCTTATTCTGGGGCCCTATTTGAGAACAAATTTGGAATAAAGTACCTGTCCATTTTATAGAAATTACAGGAAGAAAAATTTGAATCTGTCAAAACTGCCACATTGTAATGATTCTAACTATAAACATTGTTCATTCTAGGGATATTTACTGTTTCAAATGACTGCTCACTTCTGTAATGAGTACTGAAATTGCCAACGTATGACCTGTATTAGAGTATAATATAATTATGCTGATCTAGCAATAAGCAAGATCCATTTTGGAATTAGTTCCTCACACAGTCTGGATATCCAGTCGTTTACCCGTAGAAAAATCCCAAAAACCTAAATTATTAGACTCTCTCTAAGAATATTGACCGTGTTGATCACCTGAAAAATTAAACAACCCACCAAGGAAAGGCTAGTAGGTTGGAAGTCAATAATTCTTCAAATCCAACTTTGTATTTCTGCCAGGCTTGTTCAATTCACCCAAATAGGTAAAATCTTCGTCTTTTGGATCCACAAGAGTTGAGGTTTATTTTTTTAAGAAATTACTCAGGTTGCATCAGGGACGTAGCCAGGATTTTGAAAGTGGGGAGCCGTTATGTGAGGTATGTAGGACCACTGTGGGATCTGCCTTTTAATGGATAAAAGAAATATAATCAATTATAGAGTGCTTATAATTTCACCAGGTCATGAAAAATGAAGTATAGAAGCATGAAAATATAGAAGCTGTCCTTCCTTTATTCAAACATTCTAGAAAGATTTATAACATAGGTATCAAATTTTACAGTGGTGGATCCAGAAATTTGAAATAGATGGGGGCTCAGAGAAGAACTTTCACAGATGGACGGTCTATCTACTTCAGCCCCACCATGGTTTGGACCGAGTTTAAGAAAATTAATGACTATGGCACCTCTGGATGTCTGGAAATGGCACTCTTAGACTTAAATTTGAGTAGAATTTTTTATTTCTCAATTTTTGTTAACTTTAGAAAAATTTAAGTGGTGGAAGCTGGGCCTCTCCTTAAATTCATCACTGCTTTAATTTATTATTTCATTATTTATTTTACATTAGAATCTCTCTCAGGTCTATTCGTATGTATGGAACTTTTTTGCATATTGACTTTTATAATTATTAATTAATAACTTATTAATTTACTATTTTGATACATTGTAAACATAACTCTAGAGTAGTAGAAGTCATGAAAATATTCATGAGAAAGAAATAGAAGCGAACAATTACCAGCCTTCTTCAATAAACGGTCAGTTTTATTTACAATTCTCTTGGGAAAAACTCACAGGTGCTACATGATACTGGATGAATGCCATGGGTCGATCTGGGTTTACATAGTGGGATTGGGGTCACATTTTTTCACCAAAATCTCATAAGCCCCGTTCATATCCAACTATGGCGAGATAATTTTAGTGGATGAGCTAGATGATGGAAATGAGCTTTACCAACTTCTGAGGTGTCTTTTTATTGACTCAAGTTCTTAAAAATTCAAGTTTTTCCGCTCTTGAAAACGGACAGATAAATTTTCTCATTCTTATTAACGTAAATAATGAATATTCATGTGTGTATATATACATGAAAAATTGAGTAGTTGCATTGGTCAGTTGAATGTGAGTGCTGCTGCTGCTGAAATTAAAAGGGTACGGATTTAATTGTGTTGAGCATACACTACCAAATGTACCACAGATATCAAGATGGGATTACTTGTTTAGGACCTGTGCAGCTGATAGTATTAAAATTAACTAACATGAATTTTACTATATTGAGATCTTTTTTATTAGTGGTGAAATTAGTGTGGAATGCAGCAGTATGTGTTTTTGGGAAAACTAGATCTAGATTTATTTGTGGAAGTACAATTGGTATTATAATAATGTTTCTTATAAATTAAATTTACAATGTAAAAATTAATTTCATGTAATATTACACTCAACCTCATAGAGGAAAAAATAATCTTCATGGCTCCATGCATATTCTTTTTATGAAATTTTTCGGTGTTGTTGAGGTCGAAGTGCATCGCTGCGTCGTCGACTTCGACCTCAACAACACTGAGGTGACGGTCAGACCAGACTGGAAATAACATCACCAGTCTACTTGAAAAAGCGAACGGATCGTTCGCGAAACGTAGTGTGAGTACTATTGTTTTTTATTTTGCTGGATCAACACTAATGAAAAATTTCATACAAATTTTATTTGGATCCAAATGAATTTATTTCAAAATATTCTTTGTAGCAATCATAGGTTGCAACTATTTAATTATTTGGTCCATGTTAAGTGTTTGCCTCATTCAACCGCACAATTTTAAGTTTTTAACAAATTTTCAGATTTCATAAATACAGTACTGTACATTCTACATTCTGACATCTATAAAATTGGGAACAGCTTATAATGGCCCAATAAAATGTTGAAATACTAAATCCCAGACTATAGCAACTTGTTTCTTGGTGGGACATGTATTATCTTCTCCTTTAATTATTTTAACTGAGGCATTATTGCATGAGCACCTAGACATTGAGTATTAATTATAGCTATTTTTTGATATCAACAAAAACCAAGCTCCTACACTAAAATACACCAGTGTTTAGTATTTGTTGTTTCTTTATCCATAAACCTAATTATTATTTTTTAAAAAGAAAACTTATGAAAATTGAGAAATAAAAAATGTGTGGTGTAGAAAGAATAAAAAAGATATGAAAACTTTATATTAACAATAGATTTACAAAAATAAGAATCAATTACAAAATACTATTAACAACAAAGATTAAACTTATACATACATTATACATTCACCAAATTCTATCTAGAAACATAATAATGCACTATTATAAATACTGTAGAAATAAATTTTGAACTTACTGTACCTTGCTCTTATAGCAAAATTAGTTTTTGTAGCACTCTTTTACTCAACTTAAATTTAGGAACAAAAACCTCAGATTTGCAGACAAAATGTTCTATATCTGTTTGCTTTCGGACGTTCCACTGATTTCAGGTACCTAGACTAGGGTGGCTGTTATAAAGGCAGTAGAAAGTACTTTACCTAAAAAAAAAGTTATTAATAAACAGCCTCCTTTGTAGGGTGGCTGTTATAAAGGCAGTAGAAAGTATTTATACCTAAAAAAACTAGTTATGTAAGCAGCTCCTTTGTATTCATGAAATAAAGTATCTTTGGTCTGGTATTTACTGAAAGTGCTTTATGCTATGGTACACTGCACTACAATAAATATCGGCATGAAGGTTATTGTCCGATATTTGGCAGTTCAGCTGTATGGTTCATATAATTTTTTGTATCATTGTGTGAAAATACTTTGTGATATTTTATAGTGAATTCGTATTCGGTGTGAATCTACCTTAAACTCGAGACACAAGATGCACTTTTTATTCCACATATTTGGGTGAAATTTGTGTATTGTGTGCATCACTGTCAAACACAAATCATGGCCTTAAACAATAAATATTTATTCACAAATTTCTGCTGTTTATTGATTTAATGATTTGTTTATATTTGATTGATTAATTGGTTTGTTGGCTAAAAAAAAAAAATATTTTCTATCAGCTTAAAATATAGATTCAAAACAAGAATTATTAAACAAAAACCAAGTTCTGTTTTATTCTGTTTGCTTTCGGATATTCCACTGATTTCAGGTACCTAGACTAGGGTGGCTGTTATAAAGGCAGTAGAAAGTATTTATACC
>NW_022710894.1:0-545 GCF_011630105.1 Anneissia japonica
AAGTAAATATTTGAAAAGGACCGACATGTCACTGGTGAATCACGTCATTGGATGCATCCTTGTCATTGACGGGTTTCAAACATATCCCCCAATGGTCGAACAAATAAAAAGGACTGAAGGATAAGAAGGACATTTAAAAAAATCATAATGTGGTTTTTCTATTTCAATTTTTTATGATTAGGTCTACAGTATGTACTCATGTTTTATGTCAGTGTTTTAACGTGAACAAAATTAAACATTAANNAAATTAAACATTAATATATGTGTTTTTCTTAATTATTAAGATTGCTTAAATTGTTAATGTTACAATTGTCAGATTTTATTCCATTCTGTAAGTGGCGGGTTTTCTCTGTTGAATAAGATTACAGTGTGAAGAAATGTATACGACGATCTCACGACGATGTGACGATGATCAGAATTTTACTAAAATATACTGTGTACTTCATTTTAATCATATTGAAGAAAAAGGATGCAGAAACGGTAATACCGTATTTACATTTCATTTTAATTATAAATAACTTGTGGCCGAGTTGACTTGTGGCCGA
>NW_022710895.1:0-1074 GCF_011630105.1 Anneissia japonica
AATATATATGCATAATATATAGACCTATATATACTGTAAAAACTGTTTAACAGGCGTAGTTGTGTATCACATTTGTACTTAATGTTTATATATTGTTAAAATACTATGTTGTGATGACGATACTGATAACAATGAAGATTATGGTGGTGGTGGTGGTGGTGGTGGTGATGATGATGATGATGATGATGATGATGATGATGATGATGATGATGATGATGATGAATATTATATTGAAGACATTTTGGTGGCAGTGTCTATATATAAGATTTGTTAAAGTAATTTTTATCACCGGTTGATGATGATGTTCGTGATAACGGATGACGACGACAACGATGATAATAATAAGAATAACAGTAACGATGATGATAACGATGACAGTGAAAAGGATAATAATAGTAATAATAATAATATAGAAATTTATATAGCGCCTTTTGCCAAAGAGAAAAGGTTTATTGTAGGAAGAGGATTATTTAGGGAATAAGTGAGCTTTTAAGAGTTTTTTGAAGACTTCAGTACTACAAGCATTTCGGATGGAAATAGGAAGATTATTCCACAGTTTTGGAGCAGATGAAGAGAAAGATTTATCACCAGAAAGTTTGTTGGATTTGGGAACAGATAGACAGGAACCGGAAACAGAACGAACGGAGAGAATAGGTAGAGGTTAAGAAAATCAACAGGCAGGAGATATAACTAGGATTGCAGGACTGCAGTGTATTAAATGTCAGAATTAATATGCGGAACAGGATTCTCTGTGACACTGGAAGCCAGTGGAGATGATTAAGAAGAGGAGTGATGTGACAATATTTGGGTCTGCAACATACAAGGCGAGCATACTTATTTTGAAGTTTCTGAATACGACTTAAATTATATTTACTGATACCATAGAGTAGTGAATTACAGTAGTCAAGCCTGGAGAGTAATAGGGCACTAACAACATTATGACAGGTTTCAAAATCAAGAAATTTGCGGATGCGGGACAAACAACGAATCTGTCAATTTATGGACCGAAAAAGGTGTGTTATATGAGCAGTCATATTCATTTCATGGTCGAAAACAACCCCAAGATTTCTGATA
>NW_022710896.1:0-926 GCF_011630105.1 Anneissia japonica
TTCATTATCACTTTCTTCATCACTATCACTGTCTGATGAATCAGAAACACTAGAAAACAATGGAAAGTTGTTGCAGAAACTCCCTTCCGCTTCGCAGTTACACATCTCAGTACACTGAAGATTATTTCTCCTACACATGCATGTATTATTTGAACTGGGATTTGTTATTTAGACCCTGATTTGAACATGTACATATTGAACAAGTACATCTGTTAAGCTCAGTAACACCTTCAGGGGCAGCCTGCTTTTCTGACAAGACAGGTCTCAATTTACCATCTTCCATAAACCAGCCCAGTTTGCATGGATCAGGGATTTCTGGATGAATAACAGTATCCTGGCTCAATATATTGTTCTGCAGATGTGCATGCAATATATGCTGATATAAGGCTCCTGCAGTTGGTGGCAGCTTATCTACACCTTGATTGTTTGGCAGAGTTTTGAATCTTTTCCATCGTAAAATTGAGGCATCTTTAGCAGATACTTTCTTCGTTCAGAGAAGACTACACAAATTGCAGTATTCATGCCAAGTTGTGGAAGTCTTCTGAAGATTGAAGCAAAATTGATGGTAAATTGAGACCTGTCTTGTCAGAAAAGCAGGCTGCCCTTGAAGCAGTTGCTGAGCTTATCAGGTGTACCTGTTCAATAAGTACATGGTCAGATAATGCATGCATGTGTAGGAGAAATAATCTTCAGTGTACTGAGATGTGTAACTGCGAAGCGGAAGGGAGTTTCTGCAACAACTTTCCATTGTTTTCTAGTGTTTCTGATTCATCAGACAGTGACAATGATGAAGAAAGTGATAATGAACATTAGCATATTATAAAATCACTGATGTAGGTAAATATAAGTAAATCACAGTATGTAATATGATTAAATAATACTAACACACACACCACCCACACATTATATATATATATATATATATG
>NW_022710897.1:0-1030 GCF_011630105.1 Anneissia japonica
CCTATATTTTTAAAATGATTTTTTAAAAATATCTTTAAAATTTGACCAGCTATCACATAAAAAAAATCTCTAATTTTGACTGGTAGCCCATTCCATTTACGAATAAATCTAGTCTGAATACAATACAATATAACTAGGGTATAAGTGCTTTCTGTGATGATCAAGTATCGTCTCTAGAAAAAACGTGGGCCAAGGCTTATTCTTCACGGCGGGCCAAGAATACAGGAAAGAAACAATAAGTCTTGTCATTATAGTGTATCTATCTGTACATGTTGCCTTACTCTCGGCGCGGATCCAGAAATGTCCAAAAAGGGTGGGGTGGGGCGAAAGTGGGGCCGATCAAGATAACACTAGCCATGGGGGTCAAGGGGCATGCCCCGCAAAATTGTTTGTTTTCTAAACACCCGTAAATAACCTCTGAGGTGTTTTGGGCAATAAATTATTTCTCTGTCTTTCTTTCTCTTTTTTTAAAATTTTATTTTGACTTTGCAAAAAGGGGGAAGGGCAGGCCAGGCCAGGCCCCCCGCAACCCCTACTCTAAACTTAATCTTCCCCTACATTGTTTTACAATAATCGCTATCATCCTGGACATTTAAAGTGATAAACAACGGAGCTTAAGTTTTTGGTCCTTGGTAGATATAAAATTGGAAACTTTTTAAAATTGTCACAATGCTATAAATCTAACTTTCTTGACTATGTGTCTTTTTTCTAGACTATAGGTAATTATAAGTATGCTTGTATCATAGAGAAAATAATAATAACTAATAAAAGCTCATTTCTTAATTGTCTAATGTTTAGTTATTATGTGATCTCTATACGCAAACTGTGTTTTGTTCATTGTTATCTCCCAAACAGCCAGTTAGCGATGCCATAAATCAGATCGGCATGACGCCCCAGCCAATATAGGAGATCAACTGCGAGTTGTTGCCAGCTTCGCTCGATATGTCCGTGGTCTGCCTCCTGAGGAGCGAAAAATACAAAACTATGTTAAACTAAATTTTGTCTATGTTACATAATTATTTGTAATGTG
>NW_022710898.1:0-859 GCF_011630105.1 Anneissia japonica
CTAGTTGTTGCTTTTGCCAACATTTTGTTGTTATTGTCGATGGATCTGACAGGCAAACTATCTTCTGAGTCCATGGCGTCTTCGAGTGCTTTCCTTTTTTTTGGTGTAGGGGCTGTGTCTGGCTGGCATAAATCTAGACAAAATGGATCCTATAAAATACAAAACAGGTAAAAAAAACATTGAAGTAAACTTAAGGTGAATTAGGAGCACATTTCAGATCATCTGTAATAGTGGCCTACCTAGAAAAAAAAATGTGTGATACTTAAAGTCTGATGTAAGACAGTCCAGAAACCAAAATCGACGCCAGATCCACGAGACTTGAAAGCTATATGGATATACTGTAATACTATTTGCATACCAGCCCTTACTCAGGTTAATTCTAGAGAAAAGTTGAAATACTATACTATAATAATTGTGGGTTTAAGCATATGTTGTCTCAATTCAGGCAATGTATAATTTGGGAAATTCAGTGACATTTCATAATAGTAATAAAGGTATGTATTCGGGAAAATAAATAAAATGAAATATTAAATTTCAATTCTTACATAAAATATATACATATGATAAGTCACTTTATGATAGATACAATACACAGGTACAAATAGGCCTACTGTTTGTTTACAATTTATTCTTAGTCAGTGCATATCACCAATTGTTGTCACACTCAAATTTTCAATTTGGGCATCTGACAGTGCGCAGATTTCGTCACTGGTAATCTGAAAAGAATAACACAGAGAATAAGTCTCTGACAAATACAATGCAGCACCCCTACACACAAACACAAGTTGGCTTTAACAAAGAGTTCATGAGAATTTAAAAAAAAATCAACTTCAATTTAAATTTTAAGAAGTCACTTAAA
>NW_022710899.1:1031-1711 GCF_011630105.1 Anneissia japonica
ACCATATTGTAGTTAAGTTGTAGTTAAGCATAACCTTGAGCTGTAATTCCTGGCCCCGAAACCTTGACTCAGAAGTACCGGGTTGGTGTCCGGCGGGGGATAGTTTTCCACCAAAATTTTAACTGTTGTTTATTTTGTTGTACTGTGATGGTTACTTTTGTTGTTGTTATTGTAATATGTGTTTGCAGGACCATATTGTAAAACAGCGGTAAGATCTCGGCTGTATATGTTATCTTGCCTAAAGATGTTTTAAATAAAATAAAAATAAATAAAAAAATTAAGGTGCATTAACACCGGATACGAAATTTCAACGTAATTTTAATAATAAATTGTCGCATGTATTGTTTGAGTAGTGACACATCCTCCTCGTTCAATAATTTGCAGATTCGTGTTAGTGTAAAATTGTTATTTTACTATATTTTAATTGACATATATAAGAATATTTAAAAGCCCTTAATAAAGACCCTAAAATAATAGTGGTACGATATATTTCTCCAAGGTTCATTAAAAAAGCAATAAAAATCGACACTCAGACCTAAACAGAGACATGATCTGATATAATATTGTAATGAAACGATAATAATATGCATACTTTGATACACTTTCATAATTTAAGGACAGTTTCAACACAAAAATATACATGTTCTATTAAATATTTCATAGGCTACAATTATATTAGT
>NW_022710900.1:0-1019 GCF_011630105.1 Anneissia japonica
TAAGTTTAAATTTACCATTGTGACCATATTTTTATTGGAAATTTCTTGAATTACTTTTTTTTCAAATAACATATTATTTCCCTTTCTTTATCAAATGACAAACATCTAGGCCTGTTTATTGGTGATCCGCTTCTCGAGCGGATCACCTCTTGTTATTGTACTGTCTCATCTTTTTTTCTTATTCTTCTTTCTTTCTTTCTCCGTATTTTTGTTCGCACGATATCTCAAAATTGCTACGAGGTACGCAGACGATCGTTTCGCTGATCATTTTGGAATCGCCTGGAACAGACATCGTGAGGTTTTCAAGGTGACCAGTCATGCGTGACGTCAGCTACGCCCAATTTTGCGTTTTTGTACATTATCGATCATATCAGCCTAACCAATTGCCATTTCGAAATCGTAATTAGTGAGCATTAACTTCAGGTCAATGTTGAATGTAATGTACCCTAATTTTACGCGTGCGCTTCATAACGCGCGCGCACGTGTGCGTCAAATTTTCAAATGCTCGAAATCACTTTTTAATTAAAGCACGTTTCAGGTCAATTTGAGCATTTGAAAATTTTTCATAATTTTCCACTATGCGCATGCACTTTTACTTACGCAGTACGTATGGAAGCTAGAAATTAGGTTTGTTTTACATATTTTGGGTTCCTGAAATTGTTTTCACAAATTTAAATTGTTTTTGGTCATCTTATGGCAAATAGCAATGTCGTACGTGCGCATCAAACATAGGCACCTTTGCGGGGATTTGTGCCGATATACAGTGAAAATATGCTTAAGTAAGGCCTATATTTAATCAATTATAGCTCCTTAGGATGAAAGGTGACCCCCAATTTTTATTACATAAATTGTAAATATGATTTTATAGATAATAATGGCTGATAGGACAATGTGACGTCATCATTTTGCCATCTGAATTAAACAAACTGAATTTTATCGATGATGTCATTTTTTAAAATATGCATTTGAGCGTATCTCGCTCATCCTTGGTCGATGGTCTTCCAACTTTGAGTATTATA
>NW_022710901.1:0-1147 GCF_011630105.1 Anneissia japonica
AAATAACAATAATGATAGTAGCAATAATAATAATAGTTTTAGGCCTAAGTGTATACTCTCATAACTGTAACTAATTAACAACGTCTCCCGTGAAAAGCATAATGGAATTTACTTATAAACTGAGACGATATCATAATAAGTCATGTGATCTAAAATGTCGTCATATCACAAAGTTAGTGTTGTATCGAGGGACATAATACGACGCTAATTAAAGTATTAAGTTCGACAAAGTTCATAATAGGCTATTAAAAAAGCCAAACTGTCGTTGTATTTTATATTCTGAATTATTAGGTTAAAGGTAATGAGGGATTTCACTGGGTTTAAAATGAATTTTCAATACAGGTATATGGATTATAATTATAATGTCTATCAGAGGTCTAGTGTTATGACACTTGCAATGCGAGAGATCGAGGGTTCAATTCCGGCCATGGGCACTTGTTCATACAGTTGATATGCAATGCCCGATATGATCTTTAGAGTACCGGTATTGTTCCTACCGTTATTTGATCAATTTTATATATAGAGTATATAAACATAATGTATATTTATTATTATTATTATTATTATTATTATTATTATTATTATTATTATTATTATTATTATTATTATTATTGTTGTTAATATTATTATCATTATTATTATTATTATTATTATTATTATTATTTCATATACATAATCATTAAGACAGGCAACATATAATCATAATTATTCATATTCTTCAAGCGCTTAGAGACGATTTTACAAGGTTTCCATACAATCGCTACACGCAATACAATAGTACCAGCAAATCTAATGAAACGCTATAAAAACATGATTATCACCATTGTAACGTGTAACGTGTTTGTTCTGATTCATTGGACACAGAATTGGACTGAATTCGTGGAAATTATTTTATTTTGGAAAACAGACATAATTTATGGTGCGTCATGAAGTAGAACGTGAAATATACCCACTATCTCATGGAGAACCCTTCACCTTTAGAAACAGATCTGCGCCCTTGCCAAAACCACCACCCCGCCCCCAGATTGGTGCTTCGCAATTCGCATTATCCACCCCCATTGCTAAATCCTAAATCCGCCACCGTTATTGTATACTTGTATGTCCTAAAATATCTGAAGTAGTCTTTCAATATTATACGGTACGGTAC
>NW_022710902.1:0-1703 GCF_011630105.1 Anneissia japonica
TTCCTTTATCAGGTTTAAGAATTACATACTTATTACGTAAGATTTTTAAAGTATTAATACGTTTGACATCACAATTTAAATTTCGGTTATCAAAGTCAAGAAAGTTACATGTCATTGCACGAATTGAGTTCTTAATTTTCTCACGTTTAATAAATGATTTAGGTAGAGCATCAGCATTATTAAGTTGTTCCCAAATTGATTACATGTTATAAACAATTGATTTACATGTTATAAACAATGCAAATAAACAGTAGTTAAAGCATTTGGATCAAATGTGTGTTACAGAATTTGATTATTGGGGAGATTCCTTTTAAAAACTAAATATAGTTAAGATAAAAAAATGCTTATAATGACTCAAGAAAATCAGTTTTAATTCAGAATTTGATTATTGGGGCCATTTTTACCTACCTCTCATATGGGGCCATTTTTACCGGGGCCATTTTTACCGGGGCCATTTTTTCCGGGGCCATTATTTCAGGGGCCATTATTTCCGGGGCCATTCTTACCGTACACCAGTTGCCATACATAACTATATATAATTCTAAGCTAGTAGTAGGCACTTGGATTTAGTTAGTGATGAGTAAAAACCAAGTATGCAACTAAATTAGTTGCTTAAATAAATGTATTCCTAATTATTCAGTTAGCAATACTTCTTTGAATAAACTCTAAGCAGACAATTTATTGCTAAATTTGCGAGAAAGTAAGCCTCTCCCTTTTTCCATACATGAAATTGTGATTCAAACACACAATTGATCCACATGCTTTAACTACTGTTTATTTACATTGTTTATAACATGTAAAGTTAATTCATTTGATATTTAACAAAAGTGAAGTTTGTGGTTATCTATGAGTTGCATATTTTGGTAGTTGAAGTACTGTATACTATGTCATTCCTCTACTTTGTTAGTGAAATAACGTTTTTAAAACTTTCATTTCTACTATCAAAAAATGTTATTCAATGGCCATTGTTTTTCGATTATCTCTCAGAATATTATTTGCATCTGCTGTAATTGTTAAAAAACAAATGCTTTTAAAGAAACAAAAAAAATCACATTGATCTCAGTTCAAAGGAAAAAATAAAAGTTATTTCTAAATTTACAATTTTCACCTATAAACATCTTAATTTCACAAAAGAGTGGGTTCTTTTCCAAGTAAATACATCCTGCCTAATATTGTGTGTTTAGATTAGATCTTTTGCTTTAACTTTGGAAACTGAGATCATTTTAGATACTATTTCTGTATAAACTAAATTTTTTTTTCATATTGCTGTAAACCCAATGGGTTTTGATAAATTTACTCTGCACTATGGAATTTCCAATAAAAAAAAGAAAATTAATTAAAAAGACCATAGATTAAAAATAAGTATAACATATTTTTAATCTATGTTAAAGCATAACTATTTTTACATAATGAAATTTAGTAAATCAAATTATTATATGTTGCTTTTATTTATTAAATCAATTAAGAACATAATCTCAAAACAAAATTTAATGACAAGAAAGATCGACGTTTCGGGTCCATCATGGAACCATTCTCAAGTAAATTGAAAAAAACTAAAAACAAAAATGCCAAGCAGTGACAGGAAGTAAGTAATTAATTTACATATCAATAGGGCCTACTGTGTAGAGCCACAATGGGGCTAAGCAATAATTAGCCCTTCTTAGCAGATTAACTAGATAAACAGTTTGGCTTTGACTGATTTG
>NW_022710903.1:0-1060 GCF_011630105.1 Anneissia japonica
GGTTAGCAGAAGGTGGCGATGCTCAGAGCTCTGCAGCAAGTGATTGAGGCCAAAATATTTCAAAAGAATTGAATTAAAATGATTTATCTAGTGATTTTTTTTCTGAAGATATACTGAAATGAACTTGCCTATGTCGTATCCAAAATGCCATTGAGAAATTGTTTGACCTTAACAAAATTTGACTTGCACTTACGGTAATGGAAAATTCAACAATTCAGCATGTAAAATTAGATCGAAATTGTTAGAGTATATTATTAGTCGTCTTAGGCAATTTTAACTAGTCTGTACTGCTTTATTTATCATGTCTGATTGTCTTGTATTATTTACCATAGCCAAGATTTCTTCTTTCATGATGATATTCAACATCCATATTTTTGGTGCTTTACTTGGTTATTGATTATTGTTGTACATACAGTAAATTCAAGACTACTGGTGTTACTAAATAAATATTTTGAAACACAATTTATCATCCTTGTGCATGGCAAATAATTTATTACAAGTGTATTTTCTCACAGTTAACATAAAATTGTTTTACTGTACACAGAATAAAGCAACATTGAAGCAGTCAGGTATTACAATATATATCAATGCAATTAACACACTATTATCAAACCATTAAATATATGGATTTATAATTACTGTACACTGTACTGTATTTAACAACAAAATGTTCTTGAAATCAATTTTGCATGCCTATCTGCATCAATAGCAACAATTTCAATTACAGACTAGGTCTGGAAGGTTACACACAATTGACTGTTGCAGATATACAAAAGCTCTAGCCAATGCTGACAAAATTTCCTTTCATGAGTGATTAGATTGTCAAAAAAACAGATCACAGATGTCGCATGAATTTTCAAGAATGAATCCTTTACAAACAGGCCCGTATTTAGGGGGGTACGGGGGATTCGTCCGAACCCCCCCCCCGCGAGAGATGGAGTTCCGTGAAAATTAGGAAGATTTTTTTATGTATTATTTTATGTTAACAACCAAAGAGTAGGGGCCTACTTGCTCATTAAAGCTAATGTATGCTTTAATACATGTTCTTTTTTCTTATTTT
>NW_022710904.1:0-376 GCF_011630105.1 Anneissia japonica
ATCGTCTTCCAACTTTGAGTATGTTATAGCTGAGACAATTCTCTTTCATATATTTGACATCTTTTACTTTTTGATGACGTCATCATGGTCAAAAAAATTGTTTTTTCTGACCCCCTCATTTCTCTTTCTTCAAAACTTTGATGACCCCATATAATCTTAATCATTAGTCATTTTTAAATCATATTAGGTGAGCATAAGCTTCACGTCAAGGTTGAATGTTATGTATCTTAATTTTCCATTCGCGCTTTTTAGCGTGCACGTACGCGTGCGTCAACATTTATATATGCATAAAACCATGAATATTTTTAATCAGTTATAGCTCCCTAGGATGAAAGGTGACCCCCAATTTTTATTACATAATCTGAAAGCACATGAG
>NW_022710904.1:473-717 GCF_011630105.1 Anneissia japonica
ACTCGTTTGAACGTATCTCGCTTATTCTTGATTGATTGTCTCCTACCTGTGAGTATGTTATAGCTAAATCAATTCTCTTGAAGACGTGTCCCTTTATTTTTCATTTTGATCACGTCAACATGGTCAAAAAGAATTAATTTTGGAGCCCTTTTATCTCTCATTCTTAAAAGATGTTAAACAATAGAACAGATGAGGGCGGCAGACTGTATTTCGACGCTATCAGACTAATATATATAGGTTATGT
>NW_022710905.1:0-3443 GCF_011630105.1 Anneissia japonica
TCCTAGCAAAAATAGAAGGAATAATAATAAAGATTAATGAATTAAGTATCACCTCAAGTCAATTTTTTCCGTCTTCTGATTGGTTAGAGCATTGTAGTGCTATGGCAAATGAAATATGAATTCAATCAGCAGAATTACATAAGATTACAACTACTGTAATAATACTGAATGTAACAAGAATTGAACTGCAAAAAGCATAAAAAAAGTAAAAGTACAAAAATTAATCAATTAAACTGTACAGCATTGTACTTTATAGAGTGCATGTTTCTTTACATCAAATATGTAGAAAACACTTTAATACCAGGTCTAATCATTTTCTTGCAGATTGCAGGATAAGACAAGATAGCAAAGATACTAGAAATGTGTGATGGATATGTCACATTTTTCACGCAAATCCAGTTGTAAGCGGTACCCAACAGTTTTCAATATATAGCAATTTACACACGTTTATCCAAAGTTCACATCCAGACAAACAGGGTGCCCTCCTGTTGCTAAGTTAATCCAGACGTGCACAGCGCCCTTCTCTTTCCGCTAGTGATGGAAACTTTATCAATTAGTCCGGTCATACGATTTTGTGCTTTTTGAGTCTCTTATTTTATTCTTTTCATTTATTTATGCCTACTTGTTTATCCTAGGGTTGGCAACAATTTCTACCTCCACCAAACAGGCCGGCAAAAGAGGTTATGTATTCACTGTGATGTAATTTTGGCAGAAGTTTTTAAGATCCAGCTGTACGCAGCGCCCCATTGTTTGTATTCCCATCATGCATTTTGGTCACATCACTTTTTTTTTGTGGAGAACTCTATCTTGGGTCTCTAGTGTCTTTGACTCTTGTACTTTCAGGCAAGAGCTCATTTGCATTCAAGAACACAAATCTACTAATTCCATAAATATTGCTTTTTGTTTTTTTGTTTTTTGTAACGGATTCAGAATTTGATTACCGGCATCTGCTCAAATTAATCGCTGTTTCAGGTTAAGGAACTCTTTTTGGCTTGTGACTAAATTTCACGCAGTTAATAATTCAGCAGCACTGAAATATGAAACTTACAATTGTGTACAATTTAAAGCTAGGCTCAGGGGAAAAACCTTTTTTTCATATGTTGTAAAACTGATATTAGTATGACACAAAAAGGGTGTTTGGCCAAAAAAAAAAAAAAACAAGGTCAATAATGAGACAGAATTTTTTTTTTTTTTTTGCAAAATATATATTCAGGATAACATATTCAATGTACAACAAACAAAAGACCTTGAAACGAAATACATTGTTTTTCAAGGTCCTGACTATAAATACAAACATTGGATTATATACAACTTTATAATGGGAAAAATAATAATAAAATAAATAAAAAATTCTCTTTCATCAGCAAGTGATTTGACAATATTATTTATCGTCTCCATGCTCATTTCATCAACTTCATTTCATGGAAGAATACTTGATATCTTAACAGACTTTGCTTTTCTTTGTCAGCATCAGGATGGCAATATCATTAGTAAATATCTTTGAGCAATTCGCCATTTGCTAAATTATTGGTTCTGCATAAAATAATAATCTTTTTATATTTTGTTCATAAACTTGGGAAAAAACAGTGCACTAAAAATTTTTTACTATATTCTCAATTGTCTCCCGGAAGTCAGCTGGTGATGGACATCAATATGAGCAGCAAAAATAAAGTTAGAAGTGTTTTTAAGAAAGTTGATTTAACCAGATCTCTCAGAAAAAGTTTATTCCAACTTCGGACCCCCTGCTTAAAAAATGGGAGTTTTACACCAGAGTCATGCAGAAGTACTACTACTTACTCTTTCAATCATGAAGCATCAAAGTCTTCGAGATAAGTATATGAAATTTTCGACCTCCATATAAATGTATCAAAATAAAAATGATCATTTGCATGCATTTATCTTTTTTTTTTAACCTGGACAAAATCAATCTAAAACACTGCGTAGACTCTATGCACTACATATTCAGGAATAATCATGACTTTCACTGTATGTACCTCAATGATTTATGTCGGCCTAGAGCTCTGGATATGATTGCTCGACGATCTACGCCAATTCTGCCGTTATTTCAATGCCATTTTTCATTCTTATTAACATTGCGTTTAATACGTATCATATATCCTGTACATATTGCAGATATAATTGATGATATTAAAGAAGGTTGTACACTGGTTCTAGTGTAACAGTTGCACTGTGAGGTAGAGTATCCCACATACAATGACACACTTACAAACCAAGTCCCATGCTATAACAACATCTTCCCTCACCCCTTCCTCCTAACCTACATCATAACTTTTATCACTATGACATATTGTAGTATGTTTCTTTTAATAGCAATTTGTCCCTTTAATTACTGTAAGTAGGCTATATTCAACAATGCATTTCTTATGTTAAAATGTTTATCTGATGTTAAAATTGTTTTTTTAAATATGTTAGAATGTTCATATTTTCTGATGTTCAAATTTGTATACTCATTAAAATTCTTACATTTCTTGAGATATAGCAATAATATATTATCTTTTATTAATTCTTTATTAAATTCCTTCATTCCATTTATATCAACTCAATTACAGATTGTGTATTGTTTCTATTTGTTGTTTTAAAATGTATCTTTTGCTGTTTATTGTTTCCAATTTCCTTTATATTATTATGTATTTGTAGCAAAGAAAATTAATTTCATTTATCACATGTTTGGTTTATGATAGTAAAGCTATCTTGAATCTTGTATGGTGAACTTTAATAATATAGATTTTACCCAGAGGTGACGGAACTAGGGGGTGCTGTGTTATGGAGAGTAATGTGTGACCGGAAATGGTCTGCAGTCAGTTGGTTGTTACCATGCGCCAGTGATGTAGGAGTATATAGTACAGCAATATGAAACTATTATGTAGGCCTAATGAATGAATAAAGTTCGGAGTTTGTCGGGTAGTGAAATGATTATTTCACATTTTAAGTGCTCCCTAAATTCATAAGTGTAAGCTAAATTACGGTGATTAATTTAATTAGCGAAGATATAGTGACAATTATTTCGAATCCCTCTTTCCAAAGAGGGGATGCAAATGCTTTATGAAAATGAGTACGCTGTGGTACTCATTTTCACAAAGAAATACACACAACTGGTTAGCTAACAATTATGTCAATGTTACATGAACACCTGGGAAGGAAGGTGCAATCACGTTGTTACCTAGCAAACGTCTGTACTGTATGGGGAGGGGCTGCTGATGTATTGTATAGCGGGGGACGATGAGGCATAAGACTAGGCCTAGGCCTAACTAAGACAGTGGAATTATATGTGACAGAGAGTACACTTTCGGAAGAAATAAATTAAAATAAGAAATAAAAAATAACTAAGAATAAATCATTTGCAGAGGTACCTTGTTTAACTTTCGTTACCAAGTCGTCGCGTATTTTATTATCAATTCTCAACAAAGATACTAGATATAAAA
>NW_022710906.1:0-638 GCF_011630105.1 Anneissia japonica
TTTTATTCTATGCAAATTCACCACTTATCTTGCCATTCCATGTGGCAGCCAATGTAGTAACCTCAAGTAACCTCATGCAAACTCACAGCATATTTTTCAACAATATTTTTATTCCTGTAGGACACAGAAGTTGAGATGACAGATAATGAATTCAAATCGAGCGTGATTTCAAATGGAATCGCAAAGACTAAGCAGCTACCAACTCCACCAACACCTGAACCAGAGAAAGGATTCTTTCAGAGAACAGAAGAACGATTTTCTCTCAAACTGCCAAAGAAGCTTGGATTCATTGATTTATCATGTAAGGAAAAATTAAACAAGTAGACTTCGTAAAACAGAACATAGGGCTTTTCCTCTTTGCCACATTGAGGTGATGCTGAAATTACAAATTAGAAAAAAAAATCTCATTAAAAAAGTATAAAGTAACAAAAATACATGAAAAACAAAAATAAAATCATACTAAAGAAGATTGTAACGTAGAACAATTATAAACATCAACATCAACATCAGTGAGACTCAAACTTTGGCTACAGTGGAAGTAGCAAAGGTGATTTTTAGAGTTCTTACCATTATGCTAAAGCACCTGACCTGAGAAAGTCAGTGAATCTTTATTTTGTCTACCTGTCATAATGTTGTAA
>NW_022710907.1:0-974 GCF_011630105.1 Anneissia japonica
GTAAACAGGAAGGCCAAAACTAAACTTTAGAGGCAAACCTCAATAAATAAGCCAAATGATTTATCGAGAATAAATTGAAATGCCATTGGTTTAATTTAGTGTACTGGGAGAAGGTTCCTAATATTGAGTCCAAATGGTGTGGTTGTTTTAAGTAAAAGTTCCCAGTGATTCTCTTTATCTTTGCGATTTTTGTCGCTCCAACTGGCATTGTGGTCAATTGCAATCACTCTGAAATTTGAAATTGAATGACCAGCTAAAAACACGTTATATTTTCATGGGCTCAGTACGGACTCCAAAAGTATGTATTTTCTTTTAGTTTTATAGCGTATGCGGATTTTATAAGTCCGCAATGACGATATAGCGTGTTTAAATTGAAATGTTCGGCTACTGGTTGATCAAGCTTAGTTGTTCTGATAGCTGATCTATGTTGTGTTATTCTCATACTGAGACTGTTTTTTGTTTCTCCGACATATTGTTTACCACAAATATTACAATATATGAGATAAATGACATTTTTGGTGAGGCAATTAATTGATTGCCTTATCCGAAATATGTGGTTTGTTTGGTTGCTCTATCTAGATGTGTATAAGAGACAGGTATCATGTGCTATAGAAGCGGAAGACCATAATGTATTGGGAATGTACCTCTCTCTCTTGTAGGACTTGTCGCAAGAGTTAGTTTGCCTCTTGAATTTAGATCGTACTAATATATCACGAAGGTTAGGTGGTCTGCGATAGGCTATGAACGGTGTATCCGGAAAAACAGACCTAAGGCGTTCTGTGGTCTGTAGAATGGGCATATGTTTCTGAATTATAGCCCTTAGTGGTGGTAACCTAGGGTGATAGCGAAAATTACCATCCTGTGGCATCATCTTTGAATCAACAGACTCCGGTTCAAAAGACTGATGCTATTTATATTTAATAAATACTCATCAAGCACTCACTTAGGCTTGATAATCTTTTATATATATATAT
>NW_022710908.1:0-561 GCF_011630105.1 Anneissia japonica
TAAAATAATAAGAGTCAAAAACACATAAGTAATAAATACAGTTATAGTAGAATAATAGGCCTATATATACAATAGGCATACACACAGGATGAAATGTAACGTACCGTACTGTACGTAGTGAATGTTGTAGAGGTCAAGGGTGAACGCGTTTCTGGAGCCGTGAATGCGTTACAGAACCTCAATGTCACCGCATTACCTTCCGAAGCACGGNNNNGGAAAAACCTGTAAAAAAAAATCATTTTTACCATATTTTGGATAATTACCGTACTAAAAGTTGGTTTCTATTGATTATTAAGTAGTTTTCTACTCTCGTGTGGTAATATTTTTATCATTTTTGCACTCGTGTGGTCGCGAGTGGTCCCGTGTGGTCGCGAGTGGTTCCGTGTGGTATTTAGTAGGACCGGATGGGCAGTGCCAGTCCAAGCAGTAGGCCTAGGCCTAGTCAAGAATTGGCTAAATCTGTTCGAAGGTATGTGTGTCGTGACAAGTAAAGTTGAAAATGGTATTTCTTATGGTATTTTGTACGGTAGTAATTATGATCTCTACTACATTAAGCATGGT
>NW_022710909.1:0-190 GCF_011630105.1 Anneissia japonica
TTAGTCAAAAATATTTAATTAGGAAATCTGGTCACTTTTTTGACCAGGCTGTTTTAAGAGTGTAGCGGCACAAATACACGCAGATACCTATGTTTGATGCGCACGTACGGTATTGCTATTGGCCAAAAGATGACCGAAAAGAATGGAAATTTGTGAAAACAATGTCAGGAACCCAAAATATGTAAAATAA
>NW_022710909.1:207-1807 GCF_011630105.1 Anneissia japonica
TAATTTCTAGCTTTCGTACGTGCTGCGCACGTAAAATGCGCGCGCGCAGTGGAAAATTTCAAAATGCTCAAAATGGTCTAAAATGTGCTCTAATTTAGTCAAAAAGTGATTTTGAGCATTGTAAAATTTTGACGCACGCGTATGTGCGCGTAGTGAAGCGCACGCGTCAAACTAGGGTACAGGACATTCAACATTAACCCGAAGTTAATGCTCACTTAATACGATTTCGAAATGGCAATTGGTTAGGCTGATATTATCGATAATGTAAAAACGCAAACTTGCGCGTAGATGACGTCACGTATGACTGAGCGCGTTGAAAAGCTTACCATGACTATTCCAGACTAAGCCAAATATTCGCTGAAAGCGATTGTGCGTAACTCGTGGCAGTTTTTGAGATATCGTGCGAACAGAAAAGGGGAGAAAGAAAGAAGAATACTAGATTTGAACTCGTCACTGAAGACGAATTCGGTGATCCGCCGTACTTTGACCCTCAGGAAGCGCGCGCGGTGCTGATTGAAAAGTTTCATAATATGCTAACATATGCTGTAATTAATTTTTAAAAAAAGAATAATTTTGAGCATTTTAAAAGACTTACGCATGCGTACACGCACGTCTTGACGCCCGTGAGCACGGTAATATGTCACAAAGAGTGACTCCTGACTGTTAGAAACACAAAATATGTAACAACGCGTAATTTCCAGCTTTAGTATTTGCTGTGTGCGTGGAAATGAAGGTACGGAGGGTAAATTATGGAAAGTTTTCAAATGTCGAAAATGACCCAAAACGTTCTTTAAACTATCTGAATAGTAATATGGAGAATTTTCAAATTTTAACAGACACGCACGTCATCATGTGTGCGTGTACAGTAATAGCACACAAAATTAAACATTGTCAAGTGTATTTAAAACCGCCTGTTAGTCGGTAATGCCACACGAACTTTCCATTCATATAACCTATATATATTTGTCTGATAGCGTCGAAATACAGTCTGCCGCCCTCACTCTGTTCTATTTGTGTACATCTTTTAAGAATGAGAGATAAAAGGGCTCTAAAAATTCATTCTTTTTGACCATGATGACGTTATCAAAATAAAAAGAAAGAGACACGTCTTAAAGAGAATTGATTTAGCTATAACATACTCACAGGTGGGAGACAATCAATCAAGAATAAGCGAGATACGTTCAAACGAGTATAAACATAATGGCATCATAAATAAAAATTCAGTTTTTTAATTCAAATGGCAATATGATGACGTCACAATGTCCGATTAGCCATTATGAACTAAAAAATCGTATCTACAACTCATGTGCTTTCAGAATATGTAATAAAAATTGGGGGTCACCTTTCATCCTAAGGAGCTATAACTGATTAAAAATATTCATGGTTTTATGCATATATAAACGTTGACGCACGCGTACGAACACGTTAAGTCGCGCGAACAAAAAATTAAGGTACCTGACAATCAACCTTGACCTGAAGATTATACTCACTTAATATGATTTAGAAATGACGAATGGTTAAGATGATATGGGCTCATCAACGTTTTAAAGAAAGAGAAATAAGGGGATCAGAAAAAAACAATTTTTTTGACCATGATAAC
>NW_022710909.1:1913-3470 GCF_011630105.1 Anneissia japonica
GCTATAATTCACTTTCTTTGAATTCAGATGCCAATATGATGACGTAACAATGTCAGATCAGCCATTATGAAGTCAAAAATCGTATCTACAACTCATGCGCTTTCAGAGTATGTAATAAAAATAGGGGGTCACCTTTCAACCTTAAGAGCTATAACTGATTAAAAATAGGTCTGATTTTAGCATAATTTCACTGTATAGCGGCACAAATACGCACAAAGATACCTATGTTTGATGCGCACGTACGGCATTGCAATTGGCCATAAGATGACCAAAATGAATGGAAATTTGTGAAAACAATGTGGGGAACCCAAACTATGTTAGAAAACATAATTTCTAGCTTCTGTACGAGCTGCGCGCGTAAAAATGTGCGCGCGTAGTCGAAAATTTCGAAATGCTCAAAATAGCTCGAAACGTGCTCTAATTTAGCCAAAAAGTGATTTCAAGCATTTTAACATTTTGACGCACGCGTGCGCGCGCGTTATGAAGCGCACGCGTAAAATTAGGGTATAGTACATTCAACATTAACCCGAAGTTAATGCTCAATTAATACGATTTTGAAATGGCAATTGGTTAGGCTGATATGATCGAGAATGTAAAAACGGAAAATGTCGCGTAGATGACGTCACGCATGACTGAGCGCGTTGAAAAGCTTACCATGTCTATTACAGACCAAGCCAAATGTTCGTTGACAGCGATTGTGTGTAACTCGTGGCATTTTTTGAGATATCGTGCGAACAGAAAAGGGGAGAAAGAAAGAAGAATAAAAACTAGATTTGAACTCGTCACTAAGGACGAGTTAGGTGATCCGCCGTACTTTGACCCTCACGAAGCACGCACGGTTCTGATTGAAAAATATTATATGCTAAAATATGCTCTATTTAAGAGTAATTTTGAGCATTTTAAAAGGAACTTTAAAGGAAAAGTGTAATTTTGAGCATTTTAAAGACTTAAGAATGTGTACACATACGTCTTAACGTCCTTGCGCACGGTAGTATTAATGCAGTGTCACAATCCCAACACATGTAACCGAAACGTAAGTTCCAGCTTCAGTACGTGCTGTGGGCGTGGAAACTTCAGGACGTGCTGTGGGCGTGGAAATGAGCGTACGGCGCGTAAATTTTGGAAAGTTTTGGAATATTCAAAATGACCTGAAACGTGCTTTAAATTATCTGAAAAGTGATTAACAATTTTAAAATGTTAACACACAAGTACGAATACCTTATACGACGTGCCTGACGAACCTTGTCAAGTTTAAAACCCCCTGTTGGTTGGTAATGCCACACGAATTTTGCCTTTACAGTATACGAACTATCGGTCTGATAGTGTCGAAATACCGTCTGCCGCCCTCTATTTTCAATGTGTTTACATCTTTCAAGAAAGAAAGATGAGAAGGCTCCAAAAAAGCCTTCTTTTTGACTATGATGACGTAACCAAAATAGAAAATAAATGGACACGTCCGAAAGAGAATTGATTTAGCTATAACATACTCACAGGTGGGAGACAATCAATCAAGATAAGCGAGTACGTTCAAACGAGTATAAAAAGTAATAACGTCAT
>NW_022710909.1:3521-4701 GCF_011630105.1 Anneissia japonica
CTATAAAATCGTATCTACAACTCATGTGCTTTCAGAATATGTAATAAAAATTGGGGGTCACCTTTCATCCTATGGAGCTATAACTGATTAAAAACATTCATGGTTTTATGCATATATAAATGTTGACGGACGCGTACGCACACGTAAAGTCGCGCGAACTGAAAATTAAGGTACCTGACATTCAACCTTGACCTGAAGATTATGCTCACTTAATATGATTCAGAAATGACGAATGGTTAAGATGATATGGCCTCATCAACGTTTTGAAGAAAGAGAAATGAGGGGGTCAGAAAAAACAATTTTTTTGACCATGATGACGTCATCAAAATCTAAAAAGATGTCAAATATATGAAAGAGAATTGTCTCAGCTATAACATACTCAAAGTTGGAAGACGATCGATCACGGATAAGCGAGATACGCTGAAATGCGTATTTTCAAAAATGACGTCATAGCTATAAATCACTTTCTTTGAATTCAGATGCCAATATGATGACGTCACAATGTCCGATCAGCCATTATGATCCATAAAATCATATTTACAACTCATGTGCTTTCAGAATATGTAATAAAAATTGGGGGTCACCTTTCAACCTAAGGAGCTATAACTGAATAAATATAGGTCTGATTTTAGCATAATTTCACTGTATAGCGGCACAAATACGCACAAAGATACCTATGTTTGATGCGCACGTACGGTATTGTTATTGGCCAAAAGATGACCAAAAAGAATGGAAATTTGTGAAAACAGTGTCAGGAACCCAAAATATGTAAAATAACCTAATTTCTAGCTTCCGTACGTGCTGCGCACATAAAAATGTGCGCGCGTAGTGGAAAATTTCAAAAAAATTTGAAATGCTCAAAATGGCCTAAGACGTGCTTTAATTTAGTCAAAAAGTGATATTGAGCATTTTGAAATTTTGACCCACGCATACGCGCGCGTAGTGAAGCGCACGCGTCAAATTAGGGTACAGTACATTCAACATTAACCCGAAGTTAATGCTCACTTAATACAAATTCGAAATGGCAATTGATTAGGCTGATATTATCGATAATGTAAAAACGCAAAATTGCGCGAAGATGACGTCACGCATGACTGAGCGCGTTGAAAAGCTTACCATGACTATTCCAGACCAAGCCAAATGTTCGTTGATAGCGATTGTGCGTAACTCGTGGCATTTT
>NW_022710910.1:0-2001 GCF_011630105.1 Anneissia japonica
CACTGATGGTGGTGGTGATGGTGGTAATGATAATGACGATGATGAACAAAGGTAAGTCTTAAGGACGTGGTTGATATGGTGATTTGTCAGGTTGAGCCTGAACTTTGTTTTGAGGGAACGGGACCCTATGCATATTATAACACTACGTTAACTCTACGTGGTGACCACTGATGGTGATGGTGGTAGTGGTAATGATAATGACGATGATGAACGAAGGTAAGTCTTAAGGATGTGGTTGATATGGTGATTGGTCAAGTTGAGCTTAAACTTGGTTTTGAGGACCTATGCATATTATCACACTACGTGGTGACCACTAAATTTGAACTCTGAATTGTATACAATAATAAACATTCTATTGTATATTGTGTATGACAGAGGGAACTCAGTCTCGGAAAAATAGTGGGTTCGTCTCCTTCACCAGGTGTGCACACTTCTGATCTAGTTTGATGCATCCCAAATCCCCAAAACGTTTGTTTTTACAGACAATGAGTATATAATTAGGAATCGTTGTCATTGCATGTTTAATTTTACAGTGCGATGCTCACATGTGTGAAATATCAATGAATATTAAATATTTAATCATCGATTTTGTTTAATAATTTAATATAAGTTCAAGAATTTCAGAAATACCCTCAGGCTAAGATTTACCATGGCAAATTGTAAAATAAACATTACATTTGTTTTTGTTTAAATGTTGATTTCTCTTCATTAATTTTCTAAAAGGTTTAATTGAATGCTTCAATTTCAGACAATGTGTGTTTGCTCAACCTTGGATGATGTTGGAGAAAGTAGAATGGGTGCTTCTAAAATCGATGGTTAATTAACGGCAAATTAAATCAAACGCAAAACTGATATTGGTAAACCTGTGGTGTTCGTGGTGATTGTGAGGATGAACAAAGATAAGTATTAAGAAATGTTTTTGAAGGTGGTGATTGGTCAAGTTAGTTGAGTTACTGTACTGAAGTGTTTTTGTGGTCGGTAATGTACGGTATTAGATTTAGTAAAAAAATCATATAACTGGATCTGGTACTCGGAACTGTATATTTTTTTTTGTATGATTTAATATATAAAGCCACCATTGTCTTAAATTTATAAATTTATATTTGGACCTATCCAGATTTTTAAATATATCTGATTGAAATTTGATGCTGCCAAAGCCCCAAAGCGCCCAAAAACAATTTATTAATATGGATTATGAAAATAGTACGATTTCTTTTTTTATTATTATTATTATGACAGGAACTTGGAGATACTTGTAAAACAGAAACGGGTACTGTGGCCAGCTTCCTTGGACAGAGACGTGGTAGCTCGGCTAGATTAAAATAAAGAGTTGATAGTTCTCGGTAATGTTGCAAGGAATGTCTCGGGTAAGACTTATCATTGGTAAACAGTACTTATACCCTGTTAATCATGCATTAATGAGGCCTATAGTTCGAATTGCCACGTTTCTTTAATTTCTATGTTTTTACCCTGTATAATTTAGATAATGCATTTAGAAATATAATTAATAGGCTTAATTAGACCCACAGTTCCACATTTCGTGAAATTTGCCTATGCCTGTTATTGGTTTGTCGAAAGTTCAGGAAGGTACCTGTTGCTGTCGTATGCCAAACATAGGCCTACTAATACTAATAATTACAATCTTAAGATTGTCACAAATATAATATGCGGTACTGTTGTTTAAACCTCCTGAATCATGTCTGATGAGAAAGACTTTATGCATATGATGCATTTAGCTCTCAGGAGCTGATCTTTCCTTAATATTTATGGTAGATATAAAATACAAGCTAATAGAATTTATTCTAAAATGAAGTCTAACTAGTAAGTAAATACCTTTATTGTTTCTCTTTATAACAGAGGCACAGCCGTAAAGGATATGCAACAAGACTAATCGGTATAAACAGATTAAATACGACACGGAAATACTGCAGTAAAACAAGTAAGAATAATAATATAAAAGTAGATTACAAATAAAACAAAATAAATCATTGAAATATATAT
>NW_022710911.1:0-1618 GCF_011630105.1 Anneissia japonica
AGCTGTGATTTTATGCTTTATTCTTAGCCTTCCGACCAGTGATTGCCACGGGTCGCGTAGCGCAGAGCGTACGGGAATCATTCACAATCCCCATAGGCTAGGCCTACTTCTCTTTAAAAAATGTCCAAGTTTTATCATCGCTATATTTTACTCCCTTTGATGTATATTGGCTTAACCTCTCCGACATAAATGTTGGAACATTTGTCAGTGATTTGGTAAAAGAAATTTCACTTCTAAAAATACAGACACTGCAATTCTGATGTAGTTTACAACAGACATTCAGCAATTTACACTCGCTTCGGCCATCTTTACAGTGTATTAACTCGAGCGTTCAAAACAATAACAAACTCAATACCGCATACAGATCACGTGACTGATAGGACGTAAAAAAAGTAAGAATTCGGGATGGGCGGATATGTACGTTTGACGCAGGGCGGAAGGCATTAAATTTTGCTTTAAGCTGGGCGGTAGACTTTTAGGCAGGGCGGCCCCGCCCGGCTCCGCCCTGCACAATTACATCCCCGGACATCATCAGATCTCAAGTAGTAGCCGTAGTAGTGCTCATGTTCAAATGCAATTGTGTAATTGTGTCACACCAAGGATAACCCACTAAGTCCCTAAGACTTGTTTCCAGTGGGATCGTTCCAGTGGGATCCTTCCAGTGGTGAATTGTGTAGTACAGTGCAAGACAAACCCCTACTCTTATCCGAAGAGTGCACATGGGCCATATTGTACACAGGACCAGCAGCTTAAAGGTCTCATCCAAAAGACGGTGTGCTTTTGTAACTTGTAGTTCAGTCCTCCAGCTGAAATACGAGAGCAGCGATGGGAATTGAACCGGGGACGTATAATAGATCTCCACGGTTCAGCCGACTGAGCTTTTATGTCACCTCAAAGTGCACAAATCACAGTTGCTTGCCAGATTCTGGCAAGGTCAGTTGTCGGTGTCAGTTGAGTCAATTTGCAAGGGTAAATGTAATCTTAGCTTAAAGTAAAAAATGTGAAGGAGTGTCTAAAAAATGTGCAAAAACTGATCATTTGTTTTGATCCATGTCCATCCATACTCATTTGATCTTTAGATGTTCAAAGTGAATTTATCATTTTTTTTGCAGGTTTTTTTTTTACAGACAGGCAGTCTCTATGCATTTGATTCTGTAAATGTAAATTATATGTGGAATATAAATAAATACATATCAACAGTTGAAGTTGTAGTATCAAATTTTTGATTGATAAAGATGATACTATAGTGTATTTTTACTATTATATTGATAGAATATAGTATGTTTATCTTCAATACGTAGCACATGAAAATATCATAACATACTAATTACAGGGCATGAGTCCCACAATTGTTATAAATTCCTTTTTATTGTTTTATTGCATTAAAAAAGTGTTGACTGCATTTTTAGGTTATATTGTTATTCTGTATTTTTTCATTGTCTATAAAGCTTGCTATTTTTAGTAGTATTTTGTCTTGTTTTTGTTTGGAGAGCCTCTTGATAGTAATTAAGTTTACTTTCGGTTATCCTCAGGCTAGTGTCTTTGTCTTTTTGTATTTTATATTGCCTGAAAATAATAAATAAAAATTAAAAAATGAAATGAATGAAAATGCTTTGTA
>NW_022710912.1:0-1235 GCF_011630105.1 Anneissia japonica
TGGAAACATTTTGATGGGTGATCATGTGATCAATGCACCTTTCATTATTTTGCGGTCTCATTCGGGTTGGAGATGAGATGTGCTAAATTAAATTGTTTTGTATGATGAAGTTATATAAAGTTCGACCAAAACGGTTTGTATTACCTCTTGCAAATCATTCAGTGTTTTGAGCATTCATATCTCCGAGTATAAGAATACTATTTGATCGCGAAGAGATGTTATTATTTATAGTTTCCTGAAAGTGATTAAACTGATTTACAAAAGATGGTAGGCCTACATTTAACGACACAGTACTATGTAAAATAATAACAATTAATTAGTATGCCTACATAAGAAAAATAAACGATACGAATACGAAAATGATCTTAGAGAAAATATATGAAAACGTAGAGTGAAAATGGATAAGTGAATTTTCATACAAAATAATGATTAAGCAAGTGCTTATGTAATTTACTTTGACATCAACAGATATTCTACATATTTTTTATACATAAAACAAATATCTTTAAAAGAACTACTATATAAGAACGAAAACAATCAGCTTTAAATGCTTCATATACGTTTTTCATTACAAACACCATATTTTTTCCGGAACAATAAAGGTGTTAATTGTCGAGGAACATGTATGTTCTTTCATTTTTTTTTTTACAAAAAAACAAAGATATGTATATAAACTGTACATATAGGCCAATGTATGTAATATTATTTATTGATAATTTGATCTGCTGCTTGAAGTTTTTGACAACATGATGATTAGAATATAAATTTGGGCCTATTTAGAGACTATTGACACAAATGATACTTAGAAATTGATCACACGTAACCTTTTGTAAAAAAAAAACCAATAATGTTTAAAATGGTGTTGCAAGTCATAAAAATGTGAAATCAATAGAGCAACAATTAGAGCTATAAAATAAGTTATATAAAACTGTCAATATTGTGTTATTGGGTAAATTTCAAACATAACAATAATGCAGACCACCTAAAACCATAAAGAAAAGTAGAAAAATAATGAACACGTGATTTCGGAAGGTAAGAAAAATTCATCCTGAATCAGCGTCATTTCCTTTTACAAACGTTGGACATATTAATTTTTCCAGAGCACTTCGAAATAGCCCAAGGTTTATTATTATAAGAAACATCGTGATTTGTGTCTGCTTGAGAGATATACTATTCATGTTCCTTATCTGGGTTAGTAGCAGGGAAAATAAGGTAAGTAAACTAAACTAAGTAAA